>NC_062194.1:3271171-3291171 GCF_912470025.1 Vespa velutina
AGCATAAAAGTCCTTGTAATTCGTTGATTTTTAATGCTTTCGCGTAGAGAAAGAGGGAAAGAAAGAGAAAAAGAAAGAAAGAGTTTCGTTAACGAAGTAGCATTTTTTCTTTGAATTCAAAAGAGAGAGTACGAACGAGAAAGATAAAAAAAAAAAGAGAGAGAGAGAGAGAGAGAGAGAGAAAACTTTCATTGACATTTTTCTTAGCAAATATATTCGAAATATTACAAATGAAACTATTTTAATATCAAAAGAGTGAAATATTTGTTTATTCGTTTATACATTTATTTATTAATTGTAAATAGATTATACATATGTGTTTATATATTAGTTTTATTTTCGTTAAAATCTTTCTTTATCTAAAACATGTAAACGTTTAACATTTATTAGAAAAATTTTAAAGTAACTTTTTCCTCTTCTCTGTCTAGTTTTCGTTTCTTTTTTCTTTTCTTTTTTTTTTTTTTTTTTTGTTCGACCATTACACGGATCATCGATTGTTTTCGTTCGTTGAGAAAAAAAAAAAAAAGAAAGAAAGAAAGGGAAAAAGAAGAAAGGAATTATAACAAGGAGAACTGTAAAAAAAAATCAGTTTCAGTCGGGATAAAAACACAAATGGGATCAGAGTTCGAGTGCGTTTTTTTTTCTCCGCTTAATGTTGCAAAAAACAAAACAAAAGAAAACAAAAAGAAAAGCAAAACTACTTCCGTTTGATCTTCGCATAAAATTCAATTTCGAGGAACCATTTTGTTTTTATGACATTAAATTTCTTTTAGAAGGGGGAAAAGAAAAATCGTGTCAATTATCTCTTTGTATTGTCATTTTTTTTTTTTTTTTTTTTTTTTAATCACGTGTAATCATCGATCATCATTTTTCCAAGCGACCATTGAAGAATTGATCATGAAAATTGATTTAGATACACGATTGCTCGATCGTTTTTTCTTATCCCATTGCGATATAACTTTTGTTATTTGTTCGGATTTTAAAGTCGATCTAAACTCGATTAGAACTCGTCGAGTTTTAAATAGATAGCACGTATATAATCTGAAAGAAAAAAAAAAAAAAAGAAAAAAAAAAAAAAAGAAGTAGAGAGAGATATAAACTGTGTAGTTACAAACTCGATCTCGTTGTGCGTATACATTTAATAGAAATTGTTGAACTTTTTATATATGTAAAAAGAAAAAAGAACAAGAAAAAAAGAAACAAGAAAAGAAAAGAAAGAACTATAATGAAAAATGAATCAATCAAGTAACGACAAAGATAAATATTTTAAGTCATTCCAAAATAGAATATTTTTGCAATATATTTGCAATATACACACACACACATACACACATATATATATATATATATATATATACATATACATAGTTCGATCATGAATATTTTTAATCAGTTCTGTTAGAAATACTTACTGGTGGTTGTTTTGAGATTCCCAAGGAATCTTGATATCTCGCCAATGCAAAACCAGGCTGAGTTGACTTCCTTTAGAAAATATTCAGCCAGAGAGAATCCAGTTCGGAGGTATTGAAACCATTCCATTGGATATAGTAAGAGTAGAAAGGAAAGGGTGGTTTTGGTGACGAAGAGAAGAGAGGGACGAAGTGCTGGGACACTAGCTAGTATAGGTTTGGGGTATTACTACTGAGATAGGTGAGGAGGAGAAGGATGGAAAGTTGGTTTAAAGGTCATGAAGGAACTAGGGAAGCGAGAGAAAGAGAAAGAGAAGAAAGCAAAGGACGGACTAGTAGATAGAGAAGTAGTAGCAAATTAAAGTTGTAAGGTGCACAGGTGCGAGAATGTGTATATCCTGGATAGAAGAAGGAACACGAGATTTCGTAATATCGAGCTTTGCCTGGGGATGCACGTAGATAAGGGAAAAGATAAGATTAAAGAAAAAAAAAAGTATGGAAAAAAGAGTAAAGAATAGAAATAAAGGGGAAAAGGAGAGAAGAGAAGAGAAGAGAAGAGAAAGGAAAAAAGGACGTCGAAGAGAAAAAAGAAAAAGGAAAAAAAGAAAAAAACAAAAAGAAAGAAAAAAGAAAAGGAAAGAGTAGTAGGAAGATGGCGACTCTCGACGTCTCTCGACTTTCTTTCACATTTCACGACGTTGGACAACGTCGTTGAAGAGAAAAGTAGGTGGAACGGAAGTTGGTAAAGACCACTTTTCTTTTCTGTATCTACTACGTTGAAGTTAGAACCTTTGACGAAAAAGGGGAATGGGGCGTGGAGGGATGAGAGGAACGATGAAAAAGAAAACGGGACTGGATAAAAAGAAAGAAAAAAAAAAAAAAAAAAAAAGAAAAAAGAAAGAAAAAATAAGAAGAAGAAAAAAAAAAGAAAAAGAAAAGAAAGGTAGGAAAAGCAAAGGACGTACTTACCTTACCATAAGTGCTTACTTTTAAATAGATACAATAATTAAGGAGAGAAGGATAATGAAAAATGTTAATTAGATAGATTTTAATGGTCGTTAATAATCATCGATATCGATCATCATTCGTTTATTGTTATAACTACATTAATTCTCTCTTATACATTAGCTTCATTTTTGTTTTTTTTTTTTTTCTTTTTGTCTTTTTTTTTTTTGCGTGTGTGGTATTTCCTTTTCTTTTCTTTTCTTTTTTTAATTAATTCCTTCTTCTTCTTCTTCTTCTTCTTCTTCTTCTTCTTCTTCTTCTTCTTCTTCTTCTTACTTTCTTTCTTCTTTCTCTCACTCATCGTATCTTCCATCCCGTTTCTCTTTATTATCTTATATCATAATTACAGACAACGGTATAACATTTATAATATTTTCTTTTTTTGTTTATTTTTTTTCTCTTTATTCATTTATCTATTTTTGTTCTTTTTCTTTTTTTGTTTCCTGTTATCTTTATGTATATAACCTAACAACATTTAACGCGATAAACGTTTTCATCTCTCTCTCTCTCTCTCTCTCTCTCTCTCTCTCTTTCTCTCTCTTTCTCTCTCTTTTTCTCTTCCTTTCTTTACTTCCTTCTTTCTCTTTTTAACATTTTATTCGTCTACGATTTTTTCTTTCTTTCTTTTTTACTTCTCTCTCTCTCTCTCTCTTTTTTTCGTATCCCTCATCATTCTGCATTTTTCTTTTTTTTTTATTTTCTTCTTTTTTGTCGTTTTCCTTTACTAAAAGCAAAAGCAACCACCGAGTGAGTGAAGTTACACGTATGTGTTTTTACGTAAAATCATCTTTAGCGCTTTACAGAACACCAAACGCATATTCTCTTACATTAGTCCCTAAACGAATATACTTGTCAATATCGATTGAAAAGTAATCGATTAATATACCTCTCTCTCTCTCTCTCTCTCTCTCTCTCTCTCTCTCTCTCTCTCTCTCTCTCTCTCTCTCAATATTTTTCTTCTCTTGAGAGAAACATTTGCAACATGGAGGACGACCATTATTCAATTTATTCTCTCTCTCTCTCTCTCTCTCCCTCTCTCTCTCTCTCTCTCCCTCTCTCTCTCTCTCTCTCTCCCTCTCTCTCTCTCTCTCTCTCCCTCTCTCTCTCTCTCTCTCTCTTTCCCATTTGTTATCAACGTTTCGCTCGTACATACATACTAAATCTTCTTACATACTAAACCCGATCGATCGTAAAATGTTTAGTATATTTTTCAGCAAACGAAATTTTCTTTTTTACAAATTATCATTCTCTCTCTCTCTCTCTCTCTCTCTCTCTCTCTCTCTCTCTCTATTTATCTATCTATCTATCCCACTCATTATTCTTTCTTCTTCCCTCAATTTTTGGTAATGCTCTACTTTGGTACAAGCGGGCGCAGTGCACTCCGTAAAGAGGCACTGAAAACTTGAAATTTCTATCAAGAGACACGGCTATCGTTTAGTCGTTTTATCGTTCATGCACACACATAAACATTATCATTTAATTCGCATTTCATTAATTTACAATTTATTCATAAATATTATACAAATGCGACGCATACTTTTCATTACTATAGCATATCTCTCTTCCTTTCTCTCTCTCTCTCTCTCTCTCTCTCTCTCTTTTTTTTTGTTTCATTTTCTCTTTCTCTCACACACATACACACGGATATACGCACGTGCACGGAGTTCGATTGATCGACAAATTTTTCTCGTAAAATTCGCATCATTAATATTAATATTATTATTAATATTATTAATTAATTAATGAATTAATTAATGTCATTAATATTAATGTTGTTATTATTATTGTTATTATTATTATTATTATTATTATTATTATTATTATTATTATTATTATTATTGTTATTATTATTATTATTATTATTATTATTATTATAATCTTTTGAGCGTATAGAAAATTCTGAGAAGTAAAATCGATCTTAAGATCTCCCCGTATTTATCCTTTTGTTCTTTTTTTTTTTTTTTTTTTTTCTTTTCTCCTCTTTCTTTCTTACTCTCATTCATTCATTCATATTTTTGACGGCATGTATGGATCGGTGATAAGAGTGCAGAGCATGTTCATGTTCAATAGTATTTTTATCGGTAATGCTCGACGAGCGAAGGGTACTTTTTTTTGTTCCTTTTAAGTTTAACTCTCTCCCTCCCTTTTCTTTTCTCTCTTTTCTTTCTTCTCTCTTTTTTTTTTTTTTTCTTTTTATTTCCTAAAGAGAAGTATGTGTATATGTATGTGTCTAAGCAAGTAAGCAAGTAAGCAAGTAAGCAAGTAAGTAAGTAAGTAAGTAAGTAAGATATCTGCAGACAAGTAGCCTCCTCTCATACAGTCAGAAACAATTGTGCCGCACGTTAATCGATTTCCTTTGGGTTTTTAATTTTTAATAAATTTTGGTCGCGTTCGCCGTTCGCAATCGCCATTAAAACTTTTCCCTTTTCACATTTTTCTTTTCTATTTCTTTTCTCTTTCTTCTTCTTCTTCTTCGTTCCATTATTAAATTGTTGTATCGTATGATATATTGATTTCGATAAGATAAGAAAAAAATTTTGTATCCTGTGATAGATGTTTTTTTTTTCTTTTTTTTTTTTTTTTTTACGAAGGATATCGAATATTCTCAACGATTTTTTTGTTGTCCCGTCAATTTTTTTGTTGATCGACGTCAACGGATTAGCGTTCTTTTATCAAAATCATTATTTGATATTATTCCTTTTAGTTGTAAATTTTATTTCATTTTTTCTTTTCTTTTTTTGTCTTTCTTCTTTGTTTTCTCTCGTTTAGAAGGCATTAAAGTGTGTGTGTTCCTTTGCGACGAGGAGAGAACGACGAAAGAGAGAAAAGAAAAAGAACAAAAAAGAACAAAAAAAAAAAAACAAAAAAAAGAAAATAAATAAATAAAAAGCGCTTTGTCAACGTACGTAACGTCATTGTTATAAATAACAAGCTTATTGCACAACGTTATTATATAATAAATTTTATAATACTTTAATTTCAAAGAACGCAGTAATACAATTTTTTTCTATATGTGTATGTATATACGTAAATACGTTGTTAATTATCTTTCTTTGTCGGCGAAGATCGATCTAATGGATCCAATGGAGAGAAAGAGAAAGATATATATATATATATATAAAAGCAAATGAAAAAGTATTACATACATGTAACATGCGTGTCTCCATTAGTTCCTAGATGATCATAGGATTAATAAGAGAAAAGAACATTTTACGTATTTTTTGTTTTAACTTCTAATTCTTTTCTTTATCTTTTTGTTATTATTTATTTTAATTAATTTTTTTTTTTTTTTTTTTTTTTTTTTTTTTTTCTTTTGTTTTACACTTTTTTCGTCCTGCCTCGTTTCATTTCGTTTCGTTTAGTTTCGTTTCGTTTTGTTTTGTTTTGTTTTGTTTTGTTTTGTTTTGTTTTGTTTTGTTTTCCTCGTAATACATAGTATGATCGATTTCGATTAATAATTGACTAAGTATTGTACGTGGCACATGTACGTGACGCGAAGTGGTCCCGACCATGATACTCGTGCAAAAGAAGGATTACTTTTACGAAAAATATCATTTACTTTTTTTCTTTCTTTCTTTCTTTCTTTCTTTCTTTCTTTCTTTTCTTTTCTTTTAATTTTTAACATTCAATTTTCAACTTTTCACTTCTCTCTTTAATAATAATCGTTCTTTCTTTTTTTTCCTTCTTTTTTTCTTTCTTTCTTTATTTCTTTTTTTCTTTCTTTCCTCGAATTAGATAACTTATTGATTTAGAACTCGCTCGCACTATACGATGATACACCGACGATTAGGAAAGTAGTAGTAGAACTAGAATTATTTACTACTTAGATAGATAAATACGTCGACGATTTAATATCGAACTTTTACATCCCATTTTCATTGACATCTTTTTCTTTTTCTTTTTCTTTTTTCTTTTTTATTTTTTTTTTTGTTTAATGTACGAACGAGTTCTGTATATTATATCTAAGCGCTAGGAGTAGGTAAAGGATGGAGGGGGTAGGGGTGGCGGCGTATCGTAAATAAATAAATCTGGATCGAAGCGTCACATAGATTCTAAATCGTTTATAATATATAATATCGATAATATAAATCATATTAGAGACAATTCGATATTCTTTCTCTCTTTTGTTTATTTCGAAAATTTTTTTCTTTAAGAAAAAAAAAGAAGAAATAAAGAAGAAGAAGAAGAAGAAGAAGGCAGAATCTTTCGATGCAAAAAATTAAATCTGTCGATTCAATGCTAAAGCTTTTATTTATTTATATATATATATATATATATATATTTTTTTTTTATATATATATTCGTTAATTCATGCATTCGTTCGTTCGTTCGTTCGTTCGTTCATTCATTCGTTATTTCATTCATTCATTCATTCATTTATTTATTTTTATTTTTTATTTTTCATCCCTTTCTTTTCTCCTTTTATTCCATTTTCCCTTTGGACGTTACGTCGAAGTAGAATATAGTACATATATTTATACGTAGATAGTAATAATAATAATAATAATCATCCCCCATATATATATATATATATATATATGTATATATATATATATATGTATATATGTATATATATATATATGTATATATGTATATATGTATAATTCTTTTTAGAGCCATACCTATATGTAGCTTTTTAAACGAATCATCTATCTCTCTTTTTATCTCGATGATAATAAAGTATATAGCAATAGGTATAATTGTGAAAAAAATCGACAATTCGATTGTTCATTTTCTTATTTTTTTCTCCTTCTTTTCTTTTCTCCTTTTTTTTTTTTCTTCTTTTCCTTTGCTTCATCTTTGCCTGCACATAGAATCGAGATGAGTCACAATTCGATGATAAAAGATTAGATAGAAAGAGAGAGAGAGAGAGAGAGAGAGGGAGAGAGAGAAAAAGAGAGAGAGAGAGAGAGAAAGAGAGAAAGAGAGACAAAAAGAAAGAGAGAGAGAGAGAAGTTGCGGCAAGAGATTTATTAAGTGAAGTGAGTTCCTTCGTTATTATTATTATTATTATTATTATTAATATTAATATTAATATTAATATTGATATTAATGTTTTTTTCTCTCCCTTTTTTTACTTTTCTTTTCTTCTATATTATTGAAGTTTTCGTTACTCGAGATTTAAAGGGGAAGAGGGTAAAAGTATTGAAATATTTCCCTCTCTCTCTCTCTCTCTCTCTCTCTCTCTCTCGCTTTCTCTCTCTCGGGGGAAATTTTATCATGTCGCGAACTGATGATGATGCCGATCAAAAGCATCAAGTAAAATTACCATGTGCTCGCGAAAGAATATTCTATCTTTATCTTCGTTTAAGATTTGCCTCTCTCTCTCTCTCTCTCTCCTCTCTCTCTTTCCCTCTCTTTCTCTCTCTCTCTCTCTCTCTCTCTCTCTCTCTCTCGTCTTATATTTTATAGGAGATACACCGTGTAGCTTTTAAAGCGAACACCACGAGCGAAGAATCTCAGCGATCTCTTAAAATCTATTCTATCGTCACGCTTTTTAGATTGTCTATCACATTGACTGAATTACAATATATCGCCGTGTGAAACGGATCAATCGATCGAACGATACGTTTTATATGATCGTCGATTAAATTAATTAATCCGTATAGGATATATAAAGTTTTGCGATTTTTTTTTTTTTTTATTCAATGTTCGAACGGTCCCTAATTAAGTGAACCGTGCTTTTTTTTTTCTTTCTTTCTTTTTTTTTTTTTTTCGTAGCACATATCTATATATGTATATATGCATGTATGTATCTATGTATGTGTAACATCTACACATTATTATGTAGATTAGGTATGTATGTAAGATAATCTATACATTGGAAGAAGTTTTCTTTTCTTTTCTTTTCTTTTCTTTTTGTCCTATTGTTTCTTTCTTTCTTTATACTCTTTTTTCTTTTCTCTGTTTTTTTTTTTTTCTTTTTTTTTTTTTTTTTTTTTTGTAATAATCGGTCTAATCATTCGTTATCTTTTTCTTCTTCTTACTTTTTATTTTTCCTTCGCTCTTCCTTTTCTTTTTTTTAAAAATCGTGCCATTTTCCTTTTTTACTTCTCTATTTCTTCGTTTTTTATCATCTTTTTATTTTTTTGCGATCGCTCGTTTCTACCCTGTTTATAATTTTAATTGAACAAGCCGAGGAAAGAGTAATAGGGAGCTATGATCGGGAGCTCTTTTTCTTATTTCTTTTTTTGTTCTTTTTTTTTTTCTTACTTTCCTAACAACAACAACAACAACAACAACAACGACAACAACAACAACAACAACAACAACAATAATAATAATAATAATAATAATAATAATGATAACAACAACGATAACAATAATAATAATAATAATAATCATAATAATAATAATAATAATAATAGTAATGGTAATAGTAATAATAATAGTAATAGTAACGAGTAAATTGACTTCCTTCGAAAGACGATTTTTTTTAATGAGGGATTTTTTCATTTAGATGATATGTATGTATTATAGATGTTCTATTTGTTTAGTTCGTAAAAATGAATATATACGTTTATATATATATATATATATATATATATATATATATATATATATATATATATATACGTATATATAGATATATTTGTTCTCAATTTTGTTTCCCTTTCTTTTCATTTGATCTAATACTATTTACTTAGTACCAAATGAGATTTCAAGATAACAAATAATAGCAGGTGTTCTCCTGCGTGTTTATCCGTGTAGATTCATGAGAATTGAACAGATTTACGATTCACGTGATACTAAATATTAATTCAAACCTCACAAACTGCACGAACTCACTTTGATATTTTTCATTCATAACATTTACTTCTAATGCACAATATATCCTTTCCTAATGTAAATATAATTATCTTGGATCTTTATTACGTTAAAATTTATTCGAGGAAAATCAATGAAAATTGTATCGAAAAGAATTTTCCTAATCATTATAAATATATTATTAAAGAATACATATATATATATATATGTATGTATGTGTGTATTTATATGTATATATTATATTATCCATAGGAATATTTTCACTTTGTAATGTATATCAGCTTCGTAAAAGCATGTATTATTTGTCATGAAAAATGAAGAAGAAGCAAGTTACTCCGTAACTTCGGTGATGTGTTGTATGGAGAAAAAAAAAAAAGAAAGAAAAAAGTAAAAGAAAGGAAAATTATAAAACACGACACAAATATGTCCCATGGCGCGATATGATAGTATTTTCTTACAACGATCCCCATTTATCTATCTTTCACGTATTATTTTTCTCACGGGAAATCGTCCATACTTAAGAATCTCGTGTATTCCTTTCAATTTTTTTTCCTTTAATAATCCTATTACGAACACATGTTTCTTTATATCTTTTTTTTTTTTTCTTTCTTCTTTTCTTTCTCCCTTATAATATATTATTTCTTTTCCTTTTTTTTTTAATGTATATATATATATATATATGAGTGCGTGCGTGTGTTTGCATGTATGTGTGTGTGCATGTGTGTGCATATGTGTGTGTGTGTGTGCGTGTGTGAATTTTTGAAAGAAAGTTTTGATTCGTCGAGTTGATTAAAAAACGATGATACCGTATACACATATGTAGATACATACATGTGTACGTCCGGTACGATTAAACTTTTAGGTTGGAAACGAGCTTGATGTATGAATTGGAGTTAGAAATTGGAATGCCGAATAAACTTAGGAGAACTTTGTTTTCCTGTTCGAATGAAACAGATTCCATGCCAAAGCGTATGCATATAAGTATATATATGTATATATATATATATATATATATATATATATACATAAACATATACATACATACGTATGAGCATTTGACGACCAAACTATTTTAGGTGTATTCAAAAATTCATAACAATGAGAAGCTTGTCTAGTAAAAGAAAAGAAGAAAAAAAAATCGCTGCTTTCCGAAGGAAACTTCGTCATTTGTACTAAAAAATAATGGGGGGGGGGGGAGGGCAGGGAAAATAAACTAGAAAAAAGAAGAAGAAATAAAAAATAAAACGAGAGAGAGAGAGAGAGAGAGAGAGAGAGAGAGAGAGAGAGGGAAAACAAGGAGTTAATGAGAGGAAAAGGGAGAGAAAAAAAAATGCACAACTGTTTCTCGCTTTCGTTAAATTTTCCAAGCTTCGTTTTATCATCCAGTTTTTATCATCGAATCATAATAGTTAATTAAATTCCTTGCTTGATTTGTTCAACGATATTTTTTCTCTTTTAATAAAATCTCTATTGTGTTTGTATGCGTCCGTCCGTTCGTGTGTGTGTGTGTGTGTGTGTGTGCATGTATGTTGATACAATAAACGAATAGAAAATAATTTTCTACGTGAAAAGAGATTTCGAAATTTTATCCTGTCGAGCAATAATGAGTGTGTAAAGTAGAAGAGAAAAAAAAAAAAAGGAATAAAAAAAGGAAAGAAAAGTATTAAATAAACTTTTGTCCGATCGCGTAATAAATGAAAATATTAGATCGGACATAAATGTAAAAAAGTTTTTGCACGCGATGTTAAAAAAAAAAAGAAAAGAAAAGAAAAAAAAAAAGAAAAAGAAAAAAAAAATGATCGAAAGAGAAACTCCTTTATTATTCGACGAACGAGAATGATTTATATTGAGATATTTTATTACGTGTCTGTGTACATACACACACACACACACATACACACACACACACATATATATATATATTGAACAGATTATGATAAGTCCCAGGATTTATGTACTTGCTATTATATGGATCGTGTAAATTTTTATGTACAATATATTTATGCATTTACTAAGGGTTGTTTTATTCTAATTAAAGGGGGCAATACATTTGTTTCTATCTTAAGTAGTTGCTTCTTAAGTAGTCACGGTCAACAACCTATTCAAACCGTTCATCGTCTATTTTTTCACATACCTCATAAGCGTTTACTTTTCCGCATATGTATGCATGTATGCATGAGTGCATGGATGCATATATGCATGCATGTATGCATGCATGTACGTATATCTCATTTATTTTTCTTTTTCTCTTTTTTTTTCTTTTTCTTTTTCTTTTTTTTTTCTTTTTTTTTTTTTTTTTTTTTTATCTTTCAGCTCTAATACACGTCTCACGATAAGTAAGTTCGTCACGATAAACGTTCATGTCAGCCCCTCCTTCTTCTTTCCTCCCCCATAGAAAAAAAAAAAAAGATTTCATTTCACGACGAATTTATTTCTTACACTTTTCTCTATTTTTCTCTTTCCTTTCTCCCCCCCCCCCTCCTTCTTTCTCTTCGTTGACCCACCGAATAAAATCTGATCATTATTATTATTATTATTATTATTATTATTATTATTATTATTATTATTATTATTATTATTATTATTATTTTTATTTTTATGAGTATGTTTACTCAGGTGTAAAAATGTCCGGCACCTTTGAGACATTTACGGTGTATGAGAGCAACACAAAGAGACCTTATTATTATTATTGTTATTATAATTATTATTATAATTGTTGTTGTTGTTGTTGTTGATTTTATTGTTATTAATATTACTATTGTAAGGAAGGGATTCTCTTCAGTATTATTTTCTATAGGAAATGTATAATGATAACGAGGTTTAATAAGCATATTTCTGAATCTCGTTGTTATTGTTGTTGTTGTTATTGTTGTTAAAGTTTCATTCAAGGCTGAGGATGAGATGGAGGATGAACTTGGGGATGATGGCTTGGGATCGTCATCGTAAGAATAATATAAGATTTTATTTCTATCGTATTGAAATACGTAGGATATTTTTTTTAAATATTTATATATATATATATATATATATATATATGTACGTAACTTGATAATATCTCGATTTATTTTCAAATGATAACAATTTCGAATAGAAAAAGATTTTTACCCTTTTTCGCCATATAATTAATGCGCGAGCGCGCACATATGTGTGTGTGTGTATGTGTATGTATGTGTGTGTATCGTGGTATCTGTTATTCGAAGCTTTTAATATTTATTTTTTATGACTTTTTTTTTATATTTAAAAGACATCATATATACGTAGGCATAATGCGCACAATTATAACATAATGTTGGCCATTCGTCACTGTTTCTTTTCTTTCTTTCTTTATCTTTTACTTTTTTGTTTTTTTTTTTTGTTTTTTTTTCTTTTTTTTCTTTTTTTGTTTATTTATTATTAACTCCCTTTATTCTTCTTTCAATGTTACATTCATAATGATTTAGTGATATAGTGATAGTATTTTTCTCTGTCTTTTATTTTTCACTTTCTCTCCCTCTCTCTCTCTCTCTCTCTCCCTCTCTAATATATTATAATAACATATCTTCAGAAATAGACGGCATTTAATGTAAACAAGTTTTGTAGTTGATATATATATATATATATATATATATATATATATATATATATATATATATCTATAAATTTTATTACAGATTCGATATCGATATATTAAAGATATATTGTATATATTTATGTGTATGTGTTTGTGTCTCTATATATATGTATGTATGTATATATATATATATATATAGATATGTACCTATAAATCTACATTGACTTCGTACAGAAGGAGTCGTGAGGAACACTATCTATCGTATCGCTTTTATTACCCATTATCATTACTCTTAGGAATCTGATTTTTTTTTTTTTTTTATTTGGACGATGCAAGGATATGGAGTTATGGCATCATATCATGATCGATCAAATAGTTTTTTGTTGATATATTTCAAGAAAGCACGCTTTGTAATTCGTTTAAATATTAATCTTTCTTTTTTTTTTTTTTTTTTTTTTTTTTTTTTTTTTTTTTTTTTTTTTTTTTATAGTATCAATCATACTTGGGGCTAGTGTGGAAGGTGATTGTTATGATTGAGAGAAGGATTCAAACGTAAAGTAATTATTCGTATGTAATTGGTATGCTTGGTTTTAGAAAAAGAAAAAAAAAACGAAAAAGGGAAAAGAAACAAAGAAAAGAGAATAAAGAGAATCAAATTAGAATAAAATTTGCAAGCTCGTTCGTATTATATAACACTTTGTGATAGATATTTAATAGAGAGAAGATAGATATAATTTGATTGATTATGAAATTAATTTATCAACGATCTATCCGTACGTATCAATCTCTTCCATAATGTCTGTTAATGTAATTTATATTTAAAGGGATTTTTGATGAGAATTTTGATGAGGATAGGACAAGGGTGAATGGATGATCATTATCAAGCAATTGACGCAATCTACTATTCAAGATCTTCAGGAAGATCGCAATTTTTTTTTTTGTCTTTTTTTTTTTTTTTTTCTTTTTTTTTTATCATTAGGACAATACTCTTATATATGTTAATCTATTCGTTAGTTATGGAACGTTTAATCGAACAGGTACATCAGTACCTTTATATCATTGTATTATGAGGTGCTAATTATGTCCACGTATGTGCGTAGACGGCGTGACGCGCGAGTATATAAATAATGGCGTAAAACGTGGGAGCGTTTGTTCATCGCTCGGACATGATTTCTTTTCTTTTCTTTTTCTTTTTCTTTTTCTTTTTCTTTTTTCTTTTTTCTTTTTTCCTTTTCGCAAATCTCTATGAGGGAAATTGGTGTAGATGAGGAGAAGAAGAAGTAAAAAAGAAAAGAAGAAAAGAACAAAAAAAGACAATAAAATGAAATAAAATGAGGAGTAAATAAAAAAAAAAAAAAAAAAAAGAAAAAAAGAAGAAAAGAAAAGATAGAAAAATATAAGGTCGCACGATACGAATACGATCGTATTAATTGTAAAGACTAATGAATCGATCTGATCTTTCCCCCTCCCCTCCCCCCCCTCACCCCTTCCTCCCTCGTCGATAATTACAAATTTACTTGGAAACGGAAATATCGGTACACCGATATATCGGAAGGGAAATATTCAGTGCTATCATATCGAACTCGTCCACAGACCTTAATATATATATCGTCTGACGCGTGAGCAAATAGATTATCAATTAATTAATTAATCGTTTCGAATTTGTGTTCAAGCAGAGATCAAAATAGTGAAATTTCTCTACTATATCGTATATGTATATCTCGGAAAATTGATTTTATCTAATAATAAAGAATAAACGGATAGGATGAGAGAAACTACGTATTACGATGATTGTCCGGTAGCTCTCTAAAATTTTTCTATTTATTACGGTGCCGATATAACGAGATTATTTACACACACATATATATATATATATATATATATATATATATATATATATATACATTCGTTCGATTTAAATCCCTTTTTTTTTTTGTTTCAAGAAACGAACTCTGTGAACGAACGTTTCGTCGTTTTGCCCGAATTTTATTTCTATTTTCTTTTATTTAATTTTCTTTTCTTCTTTTCTCTCTCTCTCTCTCTTTCTCTCTCTATCTCTCTCTCTCGAAAAAGAAAGAAAACTCATACGAATTTTTTTTTATTTATTTATTTATTTATTCGTCATTTATTTTTTCTTTTTTTTTTTTTTTTCTTTCTTTTTTTTTTTTTTTTTCTTTTTTTTTTTTTTCAAAGAAGAATCAAATCCGTTCAAATTAGTATATCCAAAAGTCTTATCGTATTTTTGATATCTTTTTCATTTATTTTTCTTCTTCTTTTTCTTTTTTTTCTTTTTTTTGTTTATAACTAAGGAAAGACAATTAATTAAACGCGAAACGTCGAGAAAGTCTATCGGATAGAAGAAAATTCGTTGATCTTTTAAAAATTGGATGACAGAACGAACAGGGCCAAAGTTGTCAGAGTTATCGTCTTATTTTTTCCTTTTTTGTTTTTTTGTTTTTTTTTTCTTTTTTCTTTTTTCTTTTTCATTATCGTATTATCGGCACTAACGTCGTATAAAGCACATCACAGATTACATATAGATACGTACAAATCGTTAATGTATGTACGTTTAGCACATTGAAAAATATTGAAAAATATAATATAATGGAAATAACGCTATCATATAATATTAATATATCATATATTATATATATATATATGTATGTATGTATGTATGTATGTATGTATATATACATATATTATTCGTAGATATAGAATTTTATGTATAGACTATTCTCTTCATTTTTTTTCCTTCTTCTTCTTCTTCTTCTTTGTTTCTTTTTTTTTTTTTTAATTTTCCGGTTTTTTCTTTTTTTTCTTTTTTTTCTTTCTCTCTTTTTTTTTTTTTTTTTTTTAATGCACGTCGAAGCACCCGAAGCACCCGGAGAACGTTTCACCTACAGAGAAATTCTTCTAGTTCTCGTAAAAACAATGATTGCTAGCGCAGCTGAGGCTTCTTCTTATTCTTTCATTTTCTTTTTCTTTCGATCGTACGTGATCGAAAATTCTTTCGAGATAACACGCGTTAAATCGCTCGATTAATGTATCTTCAATAATTCTTTTTCCTTCTTCATTTTTTTTTCTTTTCCTTCTCTCTCCCTCTCTCTCTCTCTCTCTCTCTCTCTCTCTCTCTCTCTCTCTCTCTCTCTTTCAACTTATCTTGTATTAACAAGGTTAAAAAAAAATTATATATATATACTCACATACACACACACACACACACACACACACATATATATATATATATATATAAATGTGTGTTTGTATATGCTTTTATATATCTATCTATATATATTCATATATGTATATGTATATACGTGTCTCACTTTTCTTCTCTTTTCTTATTCATTTCTTTCTTTTCTTTAAATAAACGAGAGTCATTCTTAAAACAATTTCGAATAAAATTTATTATCCTTCGATATTATTCCCTACGCTATAATATATTATTCCTAATTGAATATTTTTTTCGAATTGATATTGTGATATTTTCAATATTTAAAGTTAAATCTGCGTAGGTACGATCATTCGTTTCATTATTAAAATCGATTCGACGAATGAGACGTACAATAAGACTTTTATTTATTAATTTTTTAATCTATCATTCGTGTATGTATTTTTTCTTTTCTCTCTTTTTTTTTTTTCCTTCTTTCCTCCTTAGAAAAGAGACAAAATTGAATATCTTGTTCGGTGTGTATTTCGTTCTTTTTTTTTTTTTTTTTTTTTTTTTTTTTTCCCTTTTTTATTACGTATCTGTCGGTCACAAGCAGATTTGCGATGAGAAAACGATTCGAAATTCTTTTTTTTCTCTCTTTTTTTTTTTCTTGTAGGTACCTCCCTATATATATATATATATATATACATATATATATATATATATATAGGTAAGAGGGATTTTTCGAAAGTGAGGTATATAATGGAGATATATATATATATATACATCGTCCTGATTTTCTGGATATTTTCTTGGGATAATCTACGAGCTAGAAGGGATAAACGGAATGGCGAATTACGCGAAACGAAGGAGCGTAAGAAATTTATGTTCATTCTCCTTAGGAAAGCACAGGATAATTTCAATTTTCAACGAAGAAAAAAATGTAATAGGCTTTTATAGTACCTGTAAATTGCGATAAAGCTCTTTCTCTCTCTCTCTCTCTCTCTCTCTCTCTCTCTCTCTCTCATTCTCGTACACGCACACACATTCATTTTCTCTCTGTATCTTATCTCTCTATCTTATTCGAGTAAAATATAGCGAATTCTCGAAAGATTGTAACCTTTTCAATATACGATTAACTGAACATCACTTTTGCTTTTATGTTCTTTGTAAAAAAAGAAAGAAAAAAAAAAAGAATAAATAAATAAAAAAGAAACCGATTTTCGAACTCTTACGATCGATGATCGTGCGAATTATCTCGAAGTTATCTAAAAAAAAAAGTATCTATTAATCGTAAAATACGATGTAACGAGACAGAGAGAGAGAGAGAGAGAGAGAGAGAGAGAGAGAGAGAGAGAGAGAGAGAGAGAGAGAGAGAGAGATTACTATTATTTAGGCCATGAAAGGAGATCCGTTTTTATGAGGTTGTAGTTATAAAAAAAAAAAAAAAAAAAAGAAACGAGAAAAAAACTAAAGAAAGAAAAATAAAAATTATACAAACGCATTTTAAATAGAAATGTTAAAAGTATATAACGTGTTATTAAAATCGTATATTTACAAGGGATAACGTCCACGTTGTTCTTCTTTCTTTTTAATTGTATGTTTCTTTTTTTTTTTTCTTTTTCTTTTTTTTTTTTTTTTTTTTTCTTTTCACGCGTTTTTAGATCAAAAGTATTCGAGGCAAAAGGAATAGAAGAAGAAGAAGAAGAAGAAGAAGAAAGAAAAAACAAAAAAAGAAAAGAAGAAAAAGAAAGAAAATTATCTCGTTTGAAAATACAAGAACTTATTTTATTTCCAGACGCTATTCATAGTCCCTCGTTTCTTAGTTTTTAATATCCACTTTGAAAAAAATATTAAAAGAAAAAAAAAAAAAGAACGAAAAAAAAAAAGGAGAAAGAAGAAAGAAAAGGGGGAGAAAAAAGAAACAAATCAAGAGGGAAGCACTCTTACGAGTAGGAGTAATAAATAAAGAACATAGAGATGTATATTTTTGCGTTAATTAATTCGTTTCATTGAATGAAAAAAAAAGAAGAAGAAGAAGAAGAAGAAGAAGAAGAAGAAGAAGAAGAAGAAGAAGACGAAGTAAAAGCGAAGGAAAAAGAAGGAAGGAAGGATTTCATCTTTTCTTTTCATTTCTTTTTCCTTTTAATTCTTTTTCTTTCTTTCCTTTTTTTGCTTTTTTTTTTTTTTTTCTTTTTTTTTCTCCTTCCTTTTCTCTTTTTTTTTTTTTTTTTTTTTTTTATTATTTTTCCTGAAAACTACATTAAAAAGGATTCGAAGAAAAAAAGAATAAGATAATTATATATTTCTGAAACAAGTTGAAAAGTATGTAATAAGTATGTAATACGTATGTAATAGATAGTAATTGTCATATCGCGTTCATCTATTCATCTCCGTTATCTCTTTTTATTTTTTTCAATTTCTTTCTCTCTCTCTCTCTCTCTCTCTCTCTCTCTCTCTTTGTCGAGAAAATAATCTAATGAGTTTATTCTTAATTTTTATTAATTGATGTCGTTTATTCGATAATATCGTAAATCGAATTCGTTTAATAGGTCCTTTCGTTTCTAAAAAGTTTGGTCATTAAATATTACATCTATTAATTATTGTATCCTTGCGTCCTCTCATTTGTTTCTTATTTCAAATATTAATTTGTTTCTTTTTTTCTTTTCGTTCTCATTTTTTTCTTAATAAAAAAAAATTAATACGTTCGATCCTTCGATCGAACAAAAGTCCGATAAATCATATCATTTGTTTTCTCATAGATATTAATTATACATTTAATTTTCTCATGTCGTTTTATCGATAAATCCAACGTCCAAACCGATTCTATTTAATATAATTTGATTAAAACATAAGAAATGTATTCTCTATCTAATAATAATAATAATAATAATAATAATAATAAGGATTAAAAGTATAATTAATATATAAGAAAGGCCGTCGGATTGGATAATGATTTTAACGAAAATTAGACCGTAATTTAAAATTAATTCGAATTAGAAAAAATTTGATAAAGTCGATATCATAAATGGATAATGAATAAATTCGCGAATAATTGGAACACTCGAGACTAAAATCGCCATCGACGTGACATGAAACGTTCGTCTGTTCGTTCGTTGATCATCGTTGATCGTCATCGACGATTTACATCAGCATCGTTGACACTGCTTCATTCGAGATCGAGCGAGGCAAACTCACGGTGCGAAACGGATCCATTAAATCATTCGACAACGCAGGTGCGGTAACACGAGCCAATGAGAAAATGACTGGACGATGTTGTATAAGAGATAAATAGAGAGAGATAGATAGATAGATAGATAGATAGAGAGAGAGAGAGAGAGAGAGAGAGAGAGAGATGCGAATGAATAAGTGGAAAGATTGACGAGAAATGTCGAGAATTGAAAGATGAAAAATATAATCGATATGAAGAAAGGAAGGGGAATATAAAAAAATAAGGAAAAACGAAGGAAGAAAGGGAGAAAAAAAATAAAAAAGAAGTAAAACCAAAAATCGTTTCAACAATCCAATGATATATCACGGCAGGTGATCGGTCAAATTTTAATTAATCGCATATGCATCCTGAAATTCGTGATTTTCTCTCTAATTTCTTTTCTCCTTTTTCCTCCCTTTTTCTTTCTTTCCTTCTTTCTTTCTTTCTTTCTTTTCTTTGACCTCTTAACGTCATTCAATTTGGATGACGGATCATCGTATTTCTCTTATGTTTTCCTTTATTGAAGAAAATTATTAGTGACACGCGTGACATTTTACGTACTCTCTCTCAATAGTATAATAGTAATTGACATTTTCGAGCGAGCATTGAATTTTAGGCAAGTTTTATTAATCCAGTCGTTTCAAAGTCGAATATTCAATGAAAGATATTCACTTTGGTCTTTCTGTCTATCTGTTTGCCTGTCTCTCTCTCTCTCTCTCTCTCCCTCTCTCTCTCTCTCTCTCTCTCTCTCTCTCTCTCTCTTTCTCTCTCTCTCTGACTATCCTTTTTCGTTCTATTACGGTCGAAAATATTTTAAGTCAGAGGAAAAGAGCAATTTTAATTGGAAATCCTCTTTCGAAGAGTCAACCCGAGGAAATTGGTGTCACCTGTTGAATTTATTAAATG
>NC_062194.1:3306171-3326471 GCF_912470025.1 Vespa velutina
CTTTTTTTTTCCATTTTTTTTTTTTACATTACTTGAATCGAGAGGAAATTCTCGTCGAATGGATTTTATTCTCGGTTTATATTTCTAACAATTGACTACCATTCAACAAATATACGAACAATTGAATTTCGAATTAAATCCAAAGTTTCGATTAATTTCACTGGTACAAAAAGAGGGAGAGAGAGAGAGAGAGAGAGAGACAGAGAGAGAAAGAGAGGGTAGTTCTCGATCGTGCAAATTGCCGGTATACTTGGGTCATGTTGTTTGTTGGAAAATTAAATACGGGTCTGGGAAATTTGAGTCTGTATTGTCAGACGATGGTCATCCCTGTTATATTTCTTTTATTTTTATTTATTTACTTTTTTCTTTCCTTCGAAAACTCACGTGTTTCATTACAAATGGAGAAACGAACACATTTTCTGCCTTTTTTTTTTTCTTCCCTTTTTTCTTTTCTTCTTCTCTTTTTTCCCCATTTTTTTTCTCTCCCCGTAGATATTTTGTCGCGAACGAAAAGTTTTTTGTTAATCTCGTTAACTTTAGAAAAAGGATCAATTTTGAATACGTTGGTGATACGTGAATTTGCAATGAAACTTTTTCATACTATGTTCCTCTACCATCCCTAACCACCCCTTTCCTCCCTCTCCCTGCGCACTCCCTCCTTCCTCTCTTTCTATATATATATATATATATATATATATATATATATATATATATATATATATATATATATATATATACAGAATATATTTTCTATGGAGGGAGAGATAAACGTGAAAGGCGAATCCCGATTCGATAGATTGGATAAAATTTGAAAACTTCGACTTACCCGTCGTAAGAGAATTGAGAGAAAATCTTGATCATTCGTATGGAAAGATCCCTCTCCTTATCGCTATAATTCAAGGACATATTCAGAGGATTTCCAAATACGTATTCGATCTCGTCACCGTGCATTACGCCCATCCATTCGCCCCAAAGATTGGTACTGGTTCTCTGTAATGAAAGAAGAACAACATTTTTTTTTTCTCTTTTCGTTTTTTTTCCTATTTTTTTTTTTTTTTTTTTTTTCATTCGCTTCATCTACAAGAGTCCTACTTTATTAAGGTAAAAAAAAAAAAAAAAAAAAAAAAAACAAAAAAAATAAGAATAAGATATAAAGGAGAAAGAGAATTATATATTTTTTTTTTTTTTTTTTTTTTTTTTTTTTTTTTTTGTTTTTTTTTTTTTTCAAAAAGGGGATAATTCAATTCTTCGATTCGATACAGAAGAACGTTTTCTTTTTTTTCTCTCTTTTTTTTTTTTTGTAAATAATTTTGTTTAAAAAAACAAAACAAACAAAAAATTCTTTTTTCTTCTTCTCTCTTTCTTTCTCCTTTGCTTTTCTCTCTTTTTCCTTTTGCTCACGATACATTAGAAATATTTTAAATAAAAATTATATGGCTATTCTCTCTCTCTCTCTCTCTCTCTCTCTTTCTCTTATTAATTTTCTTAACAAAAGGAAATAACAAGCGCGTATCTTACTTAAGGTTTATACATTGTCGGATAACATTTATTGTCTCTCAGATAACGACGTAGCTATGCACAATCGAAACTATTTGAATTTTGATTATTCCAATAATCCTGGAATTTCACGGTGCCTCTTCGACAGCATTTAGAAAATCAGCCGAGTGCCGATGAAGCATACTTAGTGTTTGATCGAGCATCCTAATGCTTCTATTGCGTTTACTATGCGTCAAGAATTCTTTTAGTGTAATCTTTCTTTCTTTCTTTTTTTTCTTTCTTTTTTGTTTTTTAATACGACGAAATACCGTCGCGTCGAACATAATCCTTTTAAAAAATGAAAAAAGAGAAAAAGAGAAAAAAAAGAGAGAGAGAGAGAGAGAGAGAGAAAGAGTAATACGTTTATTTCCAAACAATAAATTTATTTATATGAAATGCAAGAATCCAATTTCTCAAAGAACATATATGTACCTACATCTGATCCTATTTTCTTCAACGAATTATTCGACCTTCGACCTATATATATCGCGAAGCAATTTAACAGGGCCGAACATGCTTCGTATACTGGCCATGTGCCTCTTCTTTGTTCGATGTTAAGAACATATGCATATATATTTCGTGCACATATGGGAAAGGATGACATAGTAATAGAAAAGAAAGCAAAAGCAAAAAGAAAAAAGAAGAGAAAAAAGAAGAGAAAAGAAAGAAAAGAAAGAAAAAGATGTAGTATATTTTATATCGGTACAAGGGAAAATCGTGGATGGATAAAATAATAATAAAATCCTTGGATTTAAAATTCCACCGATTCTAACGTCGAACTCTTTTACGATGCAAAGCTACGAGAGAATTTAACGAACGAATCCATTTTTGCCGAAAGCTATTGTTCCTATATGTAAATTCACCGTTAAGATCTTTGCCCCGTAAAACGTTTCCCTTTGGTAAACGCTCTCTGCGAGGACAAATCCATTCATTATTTTATTTTTACGATACCATCGGAAGACTTGAAAAACAAATGATTTTTATAATGACTTTCAAATCCTTTCTTCTGTTTTTTCTTTTTCTTTTTTTTTTCTCTTTCCTCTATCTCTTGTATTTTTCTTTTTTCTTCTTCTTCTTCTTCTTCTTCTTCTTCTTTTTTTTTTTTTATTTTTCTAAAGTCCCGCCTATTCGACGTCATTGTCGTTCATAATTTTAAGAATGGAGAATCATTTGCATTTGAACATATAACTGTAGACATTGCAATAGATAATATAATATATTATCTAATATAGTATTCAAGTAATACCTTAGACAAATATATATATATATATATATATATATATATATAGCAATAAATATCAATAATATCATTTATAAATGAAATGTATAATCGTTTAAACGATAACATATACTATTTTGAAGCAATTTATAATTCTGTTTATTCTAAATCGACCTTTGCTAGAGGTCAAAATTAATGTTGAATCCTAAATCGGTTTGATTATAAGACGAAAGTTCCAATGGAGGGTTGTGGGTAAGCTCCCGCGATTATATATATATATATACATATATATATATATATATATATATATACATACATATGTATATATTATGTATAGAAGCATTGAGTTACATCGATGTATCGCAACTCGTTACACCCTCGATCATAACGACAACGACGATCGAGAGTTATTTCATTATTCAATCGGTCGACCCTCGATCTTCCACGATCATAATCTCTCGTTGAGCCCAATCGCGTGTAATAAATTTAATAGCTTTCTTCCATAAATCCCACGTGGAGAGGAGTCAAGCTCTCTCTCTCTCTCTCTTTCTTTCTCTCTCTCTCTCTCTCTCTCTCTTACTCTTTCTCTCTTTCTATCTATCTATCTATCTACCTATCTATCTATCTATCTATCTATCTATCTATCTATCTATCTCTCTTTAGCAATGGCGACGCTCGCGGCAAGTAATTTCCAATCTCCGGTTACGCGATTGCAAAGCCGAACGAGACGATAGACGAGTAAACTCTTTGCCGAAGCTTTCGACGAACTGTGAAAAGTAAAATGCTTGGCTCTTCATCGAAGAGGCTCTATCAACAACAGAGAGAGAGAGAGAGAGAGAGATAGAGAGAGAGATAGAGAGAGAGAGAGGGGAGTGCTCTGTTTAAGAAAAGTTCGTTGTTACAAAAAGCGTCCTTCAACCCCTTCTGTTTCATTCTCTCTCTCTCTTACTCTCTCTCTCTCTCTCTCTCTCCTTCTCTTCTTCTTCTCTATCTCCGTCTCACTTACTTTCTTACTCACTCACTTTATGTCCCAGTAGATTGACATTTAATTTCAGAAACTCTCAAGAGTTTCTTGTAAGACGAACACAAGTCCTTCCTTCCGAGTCACTTTTATTTGTCACTCTTTTACTACATGTGAGCATATGTATGTATGTATGTATGTATGTATGTATGTATGTATGTACATCCGTTTGTACACATGCACTCTATTTCTCATTACTTTCGTTCATTTCTCTTTAATCTTGTATTTATGGTTATGTATGTATTGTGTACGTACGTGTTGTTTTTTTTTTTTTTTTTTCTTTTTTTTTTTTTTACGATATTTTAAACTCAATATTTAATCTCATCCTTTATATATATATATATATATATATAATATTTAATCTTCTCGCTTCTTTAATCATCTTTTTTTCATATATCGTTCATGGTATAATTATACCCTCATACGTCATCTTTTTTTTTTTTATATTCAATTACGAATCGCGTTTTTTTTAAATATATATTTTATAAAATTATACGTATGTACGATAAATCGATAAATTAATTTCGTATCATTAAAAAATAATAAAAAGTCAGGGAGAGCGAGAGAGAGCCAGAGAAAGAGAGAAAGAGAGAGAGAGAGAGAGAGAGAGAGAGAGAGAGAGAGAGAGAGAAATCGTAACATAGTAAATTGTGAAGTAAGTGAAACATTTATCATCCTGTTCTACAATAAATGAGATAAATTCGTGTTGATGGTTAATCGGTTTGATCATCGTTCATCGATCCACGTCCACTTTCATTTATCCTTTTCCATATAAAAGATCAAGCATATTAAATAAAATTTTAAACTAAATTTTAATTGCTTGTAAGAGATACCAGTTAGACGTGGCAACTCGTCATTGTTGTCGTCGTTGTTCTTGCCGTTCTATATTCATAGCTGGAAAAACATTTTTGCTTCTTTATTGTATCTGCAATATCGTTTATGTCGAGAGAGAGAGAGAGAGAGAGAGAGAGAGAGAGAGAGGGAGAGAGAGAGAAAGAGAGAAAGAGAGAGAGAGAGAGAAAACTTGCAACGGTACGTGATAATACTTTCTATCTCTATTTCTCTTTTTCTTTTCTTACGTGCTTACACACACGCACACATACATACATATATATGGATATGTGTTATTCCCTCGTGTAAATTGTTCTGAAGAACGAAAATATTTTTCGGAGAGGTCGGTACGTCCGAAGTTCTTACTCGCGAGGTAGAGGAGTCAGTTAAAAAAAAAAAAAAGAAAAAAAAAGAAAGAAAAAAAAAAGAAAAAAAAATAAAAAGATAAAAAAAAAGGAAGTTGAATGTTCTCGAAAAGTAATTTTTCTTTTTAAATAATTCATATAGCATTAGTGCATATTCTCATATGCAAGTGCACATTCTCCGTATTCTTTTTCTTTTTTCTTCTTTTGTTCTTTCTTTTTTTTCTTCTTTTTCTTGTTTCTTTTTTTTTCGTTTTCTTTTTTTTTTTTTTTTAATTCATAACTTTACATTCCATTCGAAATTCGAGGAAGACTCGTTGTTCGCGTTAAGAACGAACGATATAAATAGAAAAAAAAAAAAAAAATGAAAAGAAAAAAGAAGAAGAAGAAGAAGAAGAAGAATGAAAAAATGGATAGATTTAGAAAATCGATGAAAAATTTTCTAATCGGACGTATGAATGTTTACAAGATAAGACGAAATAATTGTAAAATAAGTCACAAGAAACAAGGGGAAAGAGAAAGAAGGGAATAAAATTTCATTGTTTATCTTGAAATAAAATTGTTAAAGTTTAAATATCGAAAGTATAATAAGTCATTGAATAAGTTAGATTAACATCGGCTTAACTGGAGGATTAATTACGAGCAATTTAAAAGCTAATAAGCAAGTAGAAACTAATTAAGTTGGATTTACGTGGTACACGGAATATAGTTATTAAAGAGAGAGAGAGAGAGAGAGAGAGAGAGAGAGAGAGAGAGAGAGAGAGAGAGAGAGAGAGAGAGAGAGAGAGTAAAAGCTTATCAATTTACAAGCATACATTTAAAAGCATTTAGATAACAATGATAAAATTAGGTATGCTCAGACAAAATTCATACAATAATGAAATATTATGGAATAGAACGATGGTGTTTAATAAGTAGGATAAGAAGAAAGGAAGAGAAAAAGAAATAGAGAAAAAGGAAATAGAAGGAATAGTAAGAGAAGTTAGGAAAAGTGGAAAGTAAACTTTCGAAAGAAATTTTCCTTCGAATTTTTGCCAATGAACGACGGAAGATAGAAGAACGAAGAAGAAGAAGAAGAAGAAGAAGAAAAAGTGGTCGGTGGGATTGAGCAGGCGGTCTTTCTTTCGATGGGAAGAGAAAGATAGAGAGAAAGAGAGAGAGAGAAGGATAGATAGAGAAAAAAAAAAGGAAAAAGCACTACTTAACTCTCTTTACGAACAACCTTCTTTCCTCGCACCCTCCTTCACCAATCCCAGCAAAAGTAACATTATCCATTTAACGAAACTCTCGCTCAGTTTGAAAAAGTAAAGTATCTAACGTTGACGGTTCTCTTTCGTACGGAACGGAATGATTACGGTTGCGTTCAGTTTTATATCGACGGGTACTCAACAACGTTTCTTCTTCTTCTTCTTCTTCCTCTTCTTCTTCTTCTTCTTCTTCTTCTTCTTCTTCTTCTTCTTCTTCTTCTTGGTCTTCTTCTTTTCTTCCTTTTTTCTTTTTTTCCTTTTTTTTTTTTACTTCTTCCTTCCTTCCTTCCTTTCTTTCTTTCTTTCTTTCGTTCTTTCTTTCGTTCTTTCTTTCTCTATGGGAGAAAGACGATTAAATGACGTGAGACGAGCGACAAGTTTGAAAAGTTTTACAGCGTTAAATTACTTATGCGGCCGACCAAGACGGCCGAACACGTAATTAGTTTTCACGCACTTTTCTTCGAAACTTTTTTCCAAAAAGAAATAAGAGCTAATGCATTAGCCTTTTCCCTTCTTCTTCTTCTTCTTCTTCTTCTTCTTCTTCTTCTTTCTTTCTTTTTTTCTTTTTCATTCTTTCTATTTTCTCTTCTATTTTTTCTTTTTTTTTTTTCTTTCTTTCTTTTACTTTGTCTTCCTCTCCCTCTCCCTCTCCCCCCTCTCTCTCTCTCTGCATCCCTTTTTCCTATAATTGTTTTTTTCGCGATTATCAGATAGCTAAAGAATTATCTCGTACTTTGTCAATTGGAAAAACGGAAATCTATGGTATGGTGTTCTTTATGAGTTTTTACAGGCTAAAGATTTGACAAGGTGGAAAATTCGAATTTCTTTTCTTTCTTCCTCTTCTTCTTTTTCTTCTTCTTCTTCTTTTTTTTCTTTTTCTTTTTCTTTTTCTTTTTTTTCTTCATCTTTTAACCCGTTATGTACATCACTCGAAACTTCTCGTCTCTTTTAAAAGACTTGTTATATATCTATCTATATATATATAAAATATATATATATATATATATATATATATATATATATATCTAGGTAAAGGATAGGTAGATAACAGTGTGATAGGGGTAATCAAACTTTTCGAGACGTAGCTTTTCTACGAACCAGAAAACTCATAGCTTTGGTAAAAGGGAAGCGGTTGTAACTATTCTTTTGAAATTCCTTCAAGACTTTTCCCTTCAAGATCGTACGTCAACGAATAGAAGAAAAGCGTATCGTTTCTTTCGAAAAGTTAGAACCATTGTGTTATAGTACTATATAGTCGGTAGGTAACGTTCATTACTACTTTAGACTTTTAACCATAAATTTTGATTCCTTCCTATTTTCTTCCTTTTTTTTTTTTTTTCCCCCTTTTTTTTCCTTTCTTTCTTCTCTCTTTCAAACACGAAATTCTTCGAAGTACGATCCCGAAGTACGATCGACTTTTCTATGTCATAGATATCTATTATTATCGAGAACGTTAAGTTCGATAAAGTATTTATTTACGTGTGTTTAGAAATCATTGATTTTTAAGGGTTAAACGTAATAGAAAAATAATCGAGGAAAAATTAATATAAATTATTTGACAATTACCAATGATACATGATTGGTAATCGATTTTCTTATCTATAAATATTTAAATTTTACGAAACGTATATAGATTAAATTTATATTACTCGTTAAATAAAGATTATCTTTTTATTCATTTAATTCTTCTCTTTCAAATTTTATTTTCGATCAATTCAAAGAGTATTCTTGCGTTTTTAAACATTGATATACTCTTGGTTTCCCCAATTTTTCTTTTTGCTTCTTTTTTTTTTTTTTTTATTATTATTATAAACGCACGATTCAATGAATGATCCGACGAAAATATTGTCTCGGAAATCAAGCGAAATAATCGTATTTGGTTTTTTTTTCTTCTTCTTCTCTTCTCTTTCATTTTATTGTTTACTTTTTTATTATTATTATTCTTTTCTCTCTCTCTCTCTCTCTCTCTCTCTCTCTCTCTCTCTCTTTAAATTCTTGTATTATATTTTATTATTTTGTTGCATCGAAATTAGCCCTCCGGTATCATACATGTCTACATTTTATGGAATATCTATGTATACGTGTACACGTATACATAGATCGAGGATACGGTCGAAAGTGGATTGACGATTTCCAAATTTGCTCGAGGCAGTTTATTATTTAAATGGGTCTCTTCGTTGAAGGTTGCACGTTGTTGCACGAGCCGCAACTCGTAGGGTATGGACGTCGGGATGGTCGGGGGTCGAGGAGAGTTGGGTGGAGGGGAGGGGAGGGGTAGGAGGGACTGGTACATAGTGGAAAGGGAGAGAAAGAGAGAGGAGAGGGAGGGAGGAATGCCGTTATCGAGCATGCAAAATACCCTGAGGCAGCTAGCACACGATTGTGGCTTGCCAAAGACATTAATCCGCTACTCAATGGATTACATTAATAAAATTTAAACGCGTTGCGAAGTGCTACTTTGCTTCGAACGTAGGTCATCCGATCCATAGTGGTTATCACGTTCAATTTTAACGAACATTAACCCATCCATATTATCTTTATAATGTTTTATATATTAATGTTATAACGATAGGTTTCGATTCAACGACGTTCGTATTAATCGAAGAAAGAAGAAGTAAAGAAAAATTAATCTAGGGTGTAAGTGATATTTTTTAATATAGAAAAAAGAAAAAGAAGAATAATATATATATATATATATATAATAATTATTTAATTATTACAACGGCATTGATCGTCGAATTCGTTTTAATTGAGATTGTTTTTCTTTTTTTTTTTTTTTTTTTTTTTATATATATATATAACATGTTACATACAATATTGTTTTTTAAAATAAATAATCGTACAATCGGAATGATTTTATTCGTAGAATAATTTCTTGTTTACTCTTAAGAAAATTTAATGGTAACGTCCTTGGAGCAACTTGGCTAAGTCGTAAATGTGTCTTATCCCACGCGAGTAGAGAGAGAGAGAGAGAGAGAAAGAGAAAGAGAAAGAGAGAAAGACGTGCTCGAGATAAACGATGCGAATAACGAAAGGACAGGAAATTGAGTTCACGTGGCATTCGCCTAATGGATTTCATTCGATCAACTCTCGTCGAACGTTCATCCATTGAATGGTACTATAATAACAATAGTATAGGTAAATAAATATTACATACTTAACAAGATTTTTATAATTACGTATTATATGTTAATATGATGTTAATTAATCGACAACATTTTATACGTATATCAATATTTATTTGATAATATTTCATTTCTTTATGAATGAATTTAAATGAAATTCTACATAGGATATCTTATAGTTAATGATTTATGAAAAAGAGAGAGAGAGAGAGAGAGAGAGAGAGAGAGAGAGAGAGAGAGAGAGAGAGGGGTTTTGTTCTAAAAGATGAAATGTTATAATGCAATATTTTATCGAATTATTTCAATCAGTATAACATTCGGTTTTCATTCATTTTTCAGACGCTACTATTTGTTTTCTTTTTTCTTTTTTCTTTTTATTTGTTCTTTTTTTTTGTTTTTATATACGCACTTCTTTCAATGTAAATATCTACCTCGCGCATCGTTCATTTTATAAACAAATTGAATTGGAGAGTTCGCTGATAATAAATTTGTAATCGATCAATAGTTTCCTTTGATACCCTTGTAACTTAGAAATGATATCAAGAACTTATACATACATGTGTATATATATATATATGTATATATATATCGATCGATGTTTTCGAATCGATCTATTACTTATTTAATTTATGAAACAATGAAGGATTATTTATGAAACAATGAAGGATTATTTGCAGAAATAGTTTCCCCTCTCTCTCTCTCTCTCTCTCTCTCTCTCTGTATTTGTATGTATATATGTATATGTGTGTGTGTGTGTGTGTGTGTGTGTGTGCGCGTATTTACTTACCGAAACTTACATTTTCTATATCGATCGACAATTCGGAACTAACTTCAATCGTATTTTCATTCATAGTATAAATGAGACACCTTTGTCTAGTTCCTCGATTTTCTTCTCTCCTTTTTTCTTAGAAAGCTAAATTAAGTTCGATTTTCAAACGAGAGAGAAAGAGAGAAAGAGAAAGAGAAAGAGAAAGAGAGAGAAAAAGAGAGAAACAGAGAAAGATCGAGGGTTTTCTCATAGCGAAACTCTCTCAACGCTCATCAATCGGCTCTCTTTAATTATTCTCATCCTTATAATCGCGGCTCCATTTATCTCGAATTATTATTAGGGCCCGAACGAAAGACGAACGGGTTACCTCGAAGCTATCTCGCGCTCAGGATCATAATTGAATATCCTTACAAAAGGAATTCTGATTGCTTTTCCAACTTTCTTGTTAGTAGAACCGTGAAGGCTCTTTTCGCGAAGCTTTCATAATTCTCGAATCGTTCAAACGTTCACGTAAGACGTACCGTTCGTGATTAGTTATCAGTTTGATCCTAGTCCTTCCATCAACGAATAATAAATCCTATAAATTCTATTGAAAGGAATAAATAAATCGATTTAATCAAGTATATATAAAATATGTACTTCCTTTAGATAGAAAAATATTAAGCTATCGAAAAAGAATGGTTCGTTTTTATTTTCAATTGCAATGAAAACGATAAACTTGCAAACAACGTTGCCTATATTTATTCGATTTCTTTTTTTGTTCTTTGCATTGTTAAAAAAAAAAAAAAAAAAAAAAAAAAAAAAAAAAAAAAAAGTTTCATTTAAAATAGTCATAGTGATCTTGTTTTTTTTTCTTTTTTGCCTTTTATTGAAACAAAAAAATGTTCGACCGATTATTATTATTATTATTATTATTATTATTATTATTATTATTATTATTATTATTATTATTATTGTTATTATTATTATTGTAATTTATTGCCGATTAAAAGATTAGATTTCTGTTCATGATTTTTTTTTTCTTTTTTTTTTTTTATGGCAAACGATTATTGTTACGAGAATCACTCTCGTAATGTATGTATAAATATTTTTTTTCTCTTTGTTTATCATTCTTTTTTTTTTTTATTTATTTCTTTTTTTTTTTTTTTTATTTTACATTTTAATCTTATCTTTTGCTTTTTTCACTCGTTCAAAAAAAAAAAGAAAAAATGAATATCTGTGAAAAAATTAATCGAATGAATGTTTTTTGAACGAGAGAAACTTTTTATTTACTATTATTGAGAAAAAAATTCGAAATAGCAAAAAGTCAAAATTCAATTCGATCCGAGAAGGATGATAGTGTGTGTGTATATATATATATATGCACACACACATTTGTATATATGGATATACATATCTTCTTTTTATACTTTTTACTTTTTGCTTGTTCGTCTCGAACGATTTAAATGATACTCGTCAAAAATGAATGATACATTTGAGCATTTGATAATTTACATTTTTAAACGATCGATTTGTCTACGAATTTCTATGGGAATAAAAGAGAGGGGAAAAAAAAGAGGAGAAAAAGAAAAAAGAAAGAAAAAAAAAAAAAAAAAAGAGAAAAGAAAAACAAGAGTAAAATTTTTCTTTCACAATAATATATAATTAAATTGTAAAGTTCGTCCGTCGCGATTTTACGTTCGTACCGTTAGTTTGATTATCAATTATACGCATAGAAGTACTGTTAATAAAGGTATATGTAACCAGTTTATCACGGGTTCCCCCGTTGTAAAAGCATTTCCTCTAGTTAGTCGCTTACGAAATAGTCTAAAGCGAGCGGTGATTTCGATGCTAATTCGCGACTCGTTAATATGGCCGAGCCCGTACCTCGCATTTACGAAGAACTGCTTTTGTCTCCTCGTCGTTTCTAATAATTATCTAACAGCCATGCGCCAGAGACGTGCACTCGTACGTCGACGTCATTATTATCTCGTTCCTTTGAATTACTTTTCAAGCTGAAAACTTACATTTACGAGCACGAAATACTCGAGCACAATTTTAAACCTTGCCCATACGCGCATATATGAAATATTTCACAAATATTCAACGAAAATTTTTCAAATATATTGTCAATAAAGAGAATAATAATAATAAAAATAAAAATAATAATAATAATAATAATAATAATAATAATAATAATAATAAATAAATAAATAAATAAATAAAATAATAAGCGAGCAGCCTGAGATAATTTGATAATGGGGATAAAGTGAACAGAAGAAGAGAAAAAAAAAAAAAAAAGAAAAAGAAAGATAACACGTAGGAAGAAAATTATTAACGTTAGAACGTTGAAGTTATAATTATTATTAAAATTAAATACGAGATATGAGGGATTTATGTCAAAACGTTTTTTCAAAACTAATACACTCTTTGCCTTTTATATATATATATATATATATATATAATAAAATCTTGCGTATATTTTTCATCCTCTTTCTTTTTTTTTTTTCTTTTTTTTTTCTCTCTTTTCCTTGAAAAATTCAATAATATTATATTCGTAACATTTAAATGGAATTTATGTGGAATGATTTATTCGAAAATAAAATTTATCTTCTTTCTCGTCCATCTATTATATTATTATTATATAGATAGAATATATTCGTATATATCGCGATAGTCGTTGTTTGGTCGTAGCTTTTGACCGAATCGACGGAGATATTCAAAGTTTTCGTCTTATGTAAAATAAATTCGTTGGTACCTATACATGAGGAGTTGGTCAAGGAGAGAAACAAGATCAAGGAGACATCAAAGTGATACTAAATCTACCAGCGCCTGGGACCGATGAAAGTTATATATATATATATATATATATATATATATATATATATATATATATTCACCAAAATATATGATAGTAGAACGTAATGGCAGTTTTGGCGTGGCGACATAGCAAGGCTCATTCTTTTTAATTAAGAGTGCACTTCTGGAAACAGCTGTTGTCCATGTTAGAGCAGGTGCAAGTCACCTAGTTATTCTCTAACTCCCGAGAGAATGTCAATGGGATGATACTAGAAACGATTTATTTGAACTAACGAGATTCGACTTGTCACGTACATTTTTCATTTTATATATATATGCATTTAACGTGTCACGTTGATATAAACTATAAAAAAGTATCATTCGTTTGAATCGAATTTTATAAATGTGTAATATACTCGTTGAAAAAAAAAAAAAAAAATAGAGAGAGAAAACAGAAGAAAAAACAATTATCAGTCGGGATATACAATATAATTCGACTTTTTATAGATCACGTATTATATATGCCACGATAAAAAAAAAAAAAAAAAAAAAAAAAAGAGAGAAAAAAAGAGAACAGTTTTCGCGAGTATTTCTTGTGGATTTTTTTTTTTTTTTTTTTTTTTTTTTTTTTTTCTTTCTGTTTTTGTCCTTCTTTTCTTTGTTATTCTTCTTTCTTTATCAGGAAGGAATTTGTTCGGTCAATCGAAAATACGATTTGATTTCGAATGAATTTAAAAGCGATAAAATTGAAAGAATGTATATTTGATTCGTGAAAGGTGTTTTTAATAAATATAGATTGAATAAGAGATATAACAAGTAAGGGAATATAAAAAAGAAAATCCAAAAGGATTCGAGATTTGAAGGAAATAGAATCCGTTTTTCGGAGTTAAGATCTACGAACAGTTAGAATCGTATTCTATAAGAGAAAGGTGATACATTGAAGAGGATGGACTGTGTGTAACCGAATAAAGGTATTCCCTAACGTTAACAGTAAACCAGGATATCCCAGAATCGATCGACTAACCTGAGAAACAGAATTAGCTTTGTACAACATCGCCTGGCAAACTGAAATTAGCATTGTCTTCCATAATTCATCAAATTTCGATCGTACCGAATTATCCACCTATGGAGATTTCTTAATGAATCATTACAATTATGACGAAAAAAAAAAAAAAAAAAAAAAAAAAGATTTTGAATAATCGTCATAATTTGAAATTCTTTTTGTCGATAATCGTCGAATGAAGAAAATTTATTTGTTACGTTGTTCGCGCGCACATCGAAAAATTACATAAACGCGTATATATTATTACATGTATGTAAGTATATACATATGTCTTCAAGTGAAACGTTTTATTTGTAATACATATTTTTATATATATATATATATATATATATATATATATATATTTTTTTTTTTTTTATTTCTTCAAACGGTGTTCACTCGATTCGCGACAGAATCATTGTTTTTTTTTTAACAAATACTCACTTGTTTGCATACATACATACATACATACATACATATATACATGTATACATACGCTGTATCGTTTTCACGCGATCCGTATCACCGATGGAGTATATCACTAACTGAAATCATTGATTCAGATTTTCAATACGATTTACATTGGTTAACGATAACGTAGCTTGGTTATATCATGTCTGTGTGTATGTACGTGTGTGCGTGTGTATATGTGTTAGTGAAATTTTCGCGATTGAGTTATTCGAAATCATTTGAAAATCGATTAATCCATCCAATATCAATATGTTTCTATATAGTTAGATAGATATGTATATATGTTTTGATATATCATGTATACTCACATACGTGTGTAAGTATGCGTGTAACTACGAATGTAGGATAAAAAAAAGAAAAAAAAAAAATATAAGTACGAGAGAGAGCGAGAGATAGAGAGAGAGAGAGAGATAAAGAAGCGAGTTAAAACAAACGAATCTCTGTTTAAACAGATCAAATGAAAAAAAGAGAGAAAGACAAAAATAGAGAGAGAGAGAGAGAAAGAGAGAGAGAGAGAGAGAGAGAATGACGTCCCATGTGATTCGAATTTCGATTGATTAAAAGTAATAATAAATATAGGATGTAGTATCGTAAAATCTAAAGCGTAACGTACGTTCGGAGTAAAAATATCCCAAGGGAAAAATAAACAGTCGACGGTGCTTAATTAACAGTTTCCCCAGTGTCGTTTTTGTAATGTCGGTACTTCAAATTCACGAGAACACTTTGCTCGATCTTTATGTTGCTAAAACTTGCAAACCTTTTCTTGTTCTCACTCTCTCTTTCTCTCTCTCTTTCTCTCTCTCTCTCTCTCTCTCTCTCTCACTCTCACATATTCTCACGCACTCTTACCCATTCTTTTTCTTTTTTATTTTTTAATTTTTTTTTTTTTAATTTTTAATTTTTTTTAATCTATTTTTGCTCCTTTTATTTCCTCACGATAAGACGATATTATTTTCAACGGAATAACATTGAACGTCGTCAATTTTGAAAATCCAATGGCGAATTCTCGCGAATTCTCTAATTTCGCAACTTCGTTAAATAATCCTCTATTTTGAGGTTTCCATTATTCTCTCTCTCTCTCTCTCTCTCTCTCTCTCTCTCTCTCTCTCTCTCTTTCTATTTCCATTTGCATTCTTTCTTTTCATTTTATTCGTTACTTCTTTAAATTTAGGAATTTATTTACAATTGGACATTTCAAATGTCATGTATCAATTTGTATATCCAAAGATAAGGATAATATAATTATTGTTTAACCTTATTTATTTGATGAAATTCTTTGAAACGAGGAAATAGAATATCGCGCTTGATTTATTGACTTGAATTAAATAAAAAAATAAATAAATAAATAAAGAGAAATAAAATAAAAATTGTTTAAGAAAACAATGCCATTATTATTAAGTTATATTAATATCGAACGATTAATAGTAAGAGCTATAAATCTTGAACATGTCTTCAAATATAATATATATATATATATATATATATATATATATATATATATATATATTTTATAAGTGTGTATCATTTAAAGAAATTTTTATTCAGTCAGAAAGTTATCATTGTGCTTGAAAATGTCGATTTTATGGTCGGTAACGTTCAGAGTACCGATAAATAATTCACGTTTAGATGTGATAGGGGGTAAGGTGGGATGGGATAGAAAGGGGTAGAAATGGGATGGGAAAGAAAAAGGGGACGAACCTAACAGCGAGTACGCACGCGCACGTAAAAAGCTCGATTTCCATTCGCGTTAGACGCGAAATGCGAAAGCGTTATTAAGATTACGGTTTGCGCGCATGAATAACGACATCCTCTTTACTTCCTCCAGTTCACTCCTTCTCCGTTTTCTGATAAATCACCTTCTCCGCTAATTACTCGAGTTTCTCCGTACCGCTGCATTTCGCTTATGCGCATTTCACGTCCCAGTTATTTTTGAGAAGGGGTAAGGGAGCTTTAAGAGGGTACGACCAAAAGGGTTGCATGATTGTTAAAGGGTTCGGTAAAGACAAGAAAAAAAAAAGGATAAATCGTATTAAGTAAGTAAGAAGAAGAAGAAGAAGAAGAAGAAGAAAATAATCATTATTTAACATGCAGCAGGACGACAACAATTTATTACATTGTCGTTTGAATTTTATTTAAGGAAAGAAAAAAAAAAAAAAAAAACAAAGAAAGAGAAAAAAAAAAACAATATTTAATAAATAAATATATAAATTTTTTTTTCTCACCTTGAAAATAATTATCCTCCATTATTTTCAATTCGTTCCGTACGAAAATGTTTAACATTAATTTTGTAATTTTTACATTATTTTCTCGTATCATCTCTTCATGAATCATGAAAATTTTTAATATGAATTATTTTATCTTGATTATTCATTACGGGGGGGGGGGGGAAAAGAAAATGAATATTGATAATTACGTTAATATTAGCCGATAGCTAATTACAATGGTTCCCGTATATACCCATACGGTGGATAATATAAAAAAAATTTATGCGCTTGATGCACTCGGTGCAAATGTAATACCTAACCCGTTCGATACGTGTTTTAAAGCAATTATTTTTCTTTCCTTTTGTTTGTTACGCTTATAAAGAAGAGTAGCTCGAAAGTAGATCGTTTCGCGATGGTAAATAGACTTTTTCTCTCTTGCTTTTTTAAAAGAGATTAAAAGAGATAGGACGAAAAAGAAAAGCAAAAGGGAGCGGGGAGGGGGTGGGGCGGGGCAGGGGGGGGGGACGGAATAAAAGAGACGAAGCAAAAGAGAGAAGAAGAGAAAAAGAATGAAAGAAAGAATCGAAAGAAAGAGGAAAAAAGAGAAAAGGAAAAGATACAAAAAAAAAAAAAAAAAAAAAAAAAAGAAAAAGAAATAAAAAGTAAAAGAAAAAAATCTTTCTAATCTCTTTCGTTACTTTTATTAATTGCTATTTTCGTTCGTATTCGTATGTACGTTCGTTCGTTTGAAAGTGAAATAACAAGTATCACTAGAAATGTTTCCTTTCTGTTTGTATATATATATATATATATATATATATATCGTTCGAAAAAAAGAGGGGGAAAAAAAAGGAAAGAAAAAGAAAAAAAAAATAAAAGAAAAAAAAAAAAATAAAAGAAAAAAAGAAGAAGAAAATCAAATCCCACGATGCTCATTCCTCCGTTTGTTTTTTCTTTTGTTTCTTTTTCTTTCTTTTTTCTTTTTTTTTTTTTTTTTCTTTATTTTTTTTCCCCTCTTCCCCAGCCCCTTGTCACTTCTTGTTCCACATTCCACGCATAATATCAGGCCACTTTATCCGTCATCTCTGGCACAAATTCGTGCGCACGTTTTTCAATCCTCGCGAGAAACGCTAAGCTCGTCGAGAAAAAAGCAATTTGCACCTCGGCTAAAGCCGTATAAATCTTGGATAACAGAGATTATACGTAATTAAAGCTCATGAACTTTGGCTCATGCGAGACGTAACATATGAGTCGCTTTATTACGGGCCAACGCGTGTTGTTCGGCTTTCACGTAAGCCGAAAATTGCTATAAACTTTAGCATGCAATTTTATTTATTATTATTTCCTCTCTCTCTCTCTCTCGTTCTCTCTCTCTTTCTCTCTCTCTCTTTCTATCTCTATTTCCGTCTCTCTAGTTTAGTTTCTTTGACGAAAAATCGTTTTTATTATAAGATCGATAATTTTTCATTGTAACGTCCATATAATTCATATTAATTCCGAATCATCTTGATCTCCCTCTACTATTTTTCTCTATCATAAATATCAGTAATAATAAATTGTTAATAATCGTAGAGCGAGATTTCGAGAAGGCATTTTATGAGAAAGGAAAAAACGTCAGGTTTCATTCCCCGAACGATTTCTTATTCCATTCACGTTTGCTGTCTATGGAAAAAAAAAAAAGAAAAAAAAAAAGGAAGAAAAAAAAGAAGTAAAGAGAGTGACTGAGAGAGTGAGTGAGTGAGTGAGTGAGTGAGTGAGTGAGTGAGTGAGTGAGTGAGTGAGAAAAGAAAAGAAAAGAAGAGGAAAGAAATATAGACGATAGCATCGATGACGACAACCAACAACAACGAGAAAAAGAAACTAGAAAAGTGAAATGTTGTTCGACAAGAACACACTCCAGTTTATCGATCACATATCGTCCATGTGAAAAAGCTTATCGAACGAGTAAAAATTCGCATGTGCATCCAATCTTATCTCTCTCTCTCTCTCTCTTTCTCTCTCTCTCTCTCTCTCTTTTTCTCTCTTTCTCTCTTTATCTATCTATCTCCTTCTCTCTTTTCTTTTTTCTGTCTTTTTATTTCCTTTCGTAAACTACTATCACATGCATCCATAATGGCTGCCTCGTCGAGAGAAATACAGTAACCAATGGAAATACGTAGAGGAACATCATTGAATATATCACCGTTTACTTTTGTTCCTTTTCTCTTTATGTTTTGAGTACCTATATTCTACAATGTTACTTCGAAACAAGGATTTTATATGTGGTAATTTTTTATGAATATTTCGCCGACGAAAACAAAACAGATATTTTAATCTTTTCGTTTATCAGTGAAATCGACTTTTCGAAATATTTGTCATTTTTGACTATGCTTTTCAATAAATAAATAAATAAATAAATAAATAAATATATATATATATAATTTCGTAAAGTTTAATAATAATATTAATTTTAAACGAACATATGAATAATTAATTTTTTTTTTTTTTCTTTTTTTTTTTTTTTTTTTTTTTGACAAGCTCTAATTTTAATCTCAACAATTCAAAAAATTTGGTGATTTCGTTTTTCTACCTGTTTTTTTTTTCCTGCTATGAAGCTCAAATGTAAAGATTTTTTTTTTATTACTTTGCAATTTTGCAACAGAAGATAAGTATACTGAAAGAAAGAAAATGTTTTTAAATAAGCTCGATTAGATTTTTCTCCATGAAACATACAGGGTGGTGGGTGGTATTATATTTTCCACAAAAAAAAAAAAAACAAAAAAAAAGAAAAAGAAAGAAAAGAAAAAATTGTTTTGTACAACATACAACAAGAATTGAATGATTGCAACTTAACAATTTTAACTAAACGACGTGCTATTGAGTGTAACAAAACAAAACAAAACAAAACAAAAAATGATAATAATAAAAATAAAAAAATATCGACGATTCTTTTCAATTTCTCATTAATTATTTATATTTTTATTCTTGATATTATTCTGGATAAGTTATCTTGGATATTATTTTTACAACTATAATATCTCGTTCAATGTTTCTTTGCTTTATCCTTTTTTCCATATACATTTTTGAATTACGCCGTCCCCTCGCCCCCACTCCACCCCCTCTCTCTCTCTCTCTCTCCGTAAACTTCTATCATCACGAGAGAATCTATTTTCTTCTTTGTAAGAATATGAAAAAATTCCATGAAATAATTGAACCGAATAAAATTTTCGAATAAACGATTTTGTACGTAAAATATTAAATTTTGTTTTGTTCATTCTTTTAATCAAAAAAAAAAAAAAAAAAAAAAAAAAAAAAAAAAAAAAAAGAAAAAAGAAAAGAAATAAAAGAAAAAAAAGAAAAAGAAAAAAAAAGAAAAAACAGAAAAAAAGGCTTTATGCCTTTGTTATCTTTTATCCCTTTGTCGATCCACATAATTAATTACATCAACTATCCTACCGTGATCACATTGTTTCAGTGTAATTGTTCGATCATGGAATATGTTCGAGATAATACGCATATTGTGCGCGTACATGAGACTGTATATACATATATATACGTATCCCATATATATATATATATATATATATATATGTATACCTACATGATAAAGGAAAACAGGGACAACGATGCCATTGATAAGCAGATGTAAGCGCGCATGTTCAAAAACGTTGTTGACCCTACAAAAGCGAAGGTAACCAATTAAAGCTCAAGAGCAA
>NC_062194.1:3326671-3329171 GCF_912470025.1 Vespa velutina
CCTTCAAAATTAATTTCAAACGATGCGGATCTCTACATGGTTTCCTACCACCACCCCGTAACACCCTCTTCCTCATCCTCCTTCACTTTCTCCTATTCCTATCTCATAACTCACACGCATACACATACACACACACACACACACACATATCCCTCCTCTGTCATTTGTCGACTCCATACGTCGGTCGGGTCGTTCAAATGTCACGACGTATTCGTTCCGAGCAATATAATAGCTGTCATATCGATTTTTGCTTATGTTATAAGAAGAGTCGTTCTCTCTCTCTCTCTCTCTCTCTCTTTCTCTCTCTATCTCTATCTCTCTCTTTCTGTTTAGTACGCATATTCTGTTTGCAGAAATGAAACAAGAGCAACGAGTTATGTACATAAGTAGATGGATACGTATAACAATGATAGTAGTAAATTTGTATACATTAATATATATGTTTGTGTATATAGAAGAATGATATATATTTTTTATTATGTTAGAGTCGTATAAAAAATCATGAGATCCTACGTACCTGAGTGAAAAAGTAATAGTAGACCTTCATTCCCCGATCGGCGAATAGTTGAGCGAAATGTATCGATGGGCATATGAAGAAATAATCACCGACTACGTCGGCTATCATCTTTTGATAGAGATAACCGTCCTTTAATTGTTCCCAATCGGTGTACTGTAATTAGAAGAAGAAAAAAATTATATTAATTTACAAAAAAAAAAAAATATATATATATATATATATAGGTTTTAATCTTAAATCTTTGATCTTATATCTTTCAATCTTAAACCTTAATCGTCCTTTCTCTTTTTTTTTTTTTACTCGTTTAAGTCGAATTTTTTTTTTCCTTTCCTTTTTCTTTTTTCTCGTTTTAATATGAAAAAAGAAAATAACGAAGGAGAAATTCATCGATGATTGCCGAAACATAGATTAGTCTGTTAATAGGAATTATATTTGCAAAATTTTCAGGTGAGCAATCACTTGATAATCAAGCGCATCGTCATTTAGAATTATGCGAATTCGATGGTTCGAACGAACGAAGAGATCGAATTTTATTACGAATTAACGTTCCATTGTTTTTACCCCAACCCTATCATACCACCCCCTTTAATACTATTGTCAACAAACGAACGACGTTAGGGAAGATCACACAAGAGAGATGTCAAACAATCAAACAACAGCGACGATCGATTTCTGATCGTAATATAACAACGTCATATTAATTCGATCGAAAATAATAATAATAATAATAATAATAATAATAATAATAAAATAATAATAATAATAATTAGAGTTAAATACTCTTAATAGTTATTTCAGGCGAGACAATTTTAATAAATAATTCTTTTCTCATTAGAAATGCAATCAATTTGTTTGCGAGTATGATTAAACTTTTTTCTTTTTTCTTTTTCTTTTTCGTTTATATGCCATACGATTATACGATTTTAAACGATTTTAAATGAAGAAAGGAACAGAAAAAAAAATAGAAGAAGAAACTATATGTGTGTATTGTATGTTCGTTCTCTTTATCATAGCCATACTTGCATGCATATATATATATATATATATATATATATATATATATGTATGTATGTATGTACATATTAAATTCACTTCATATCTTGGAGCTTCTTCATCCAACAGGAAGGATATGATAAAACGATGCACGCTTCAATGGATAGGTTAGAAAACTGTGACCCTCTGTGTACATTAATCTTAGACTTGGCAAGCATTCAAGAAAATCTCTCCTCGGATGATCCCGCTTATGTGAAGTAGTCGTTCAACGTTCGAAAATCATTCCAAGTTTATCTCAAGTATCCCCTTTAAAAGTGTATCTTCGAATCATTCTTTTCAGGACGATTAAAAAAGAAGACTTTTACGATTTACTACTACGAGAGAAAGAGAAAGAGAGAAAAAGAGAAATAGAGAGATAGAGTTGGAGAGAGAGAGAGAGAGAGAGAGAGAGAGAAAACTACGTTATTGATTATTTCAAAATTTACAATATAAAATTCTTCGTTTAATATCTCAGAGAAATTAAATGAGAAAAAGGTGTTATTTGGGTGCAAAAAAAAAAAGAAGAAGAAGAAGAAGAAGAAGAAGAAAAAAAAAGAAAAAGAAATGATCATTGTACACATGCTCACTGAGTTTATTAATAGTTATATGTTTTTATTGAGTTATAAAAAAAAAAAAAAAAAAAAAAAAAAAAAGAAAAAAAATACAAATATTCACACTTTTTATTGTACCGATAAATAGAATAATCTTGGATAAATTGAAATGCACTCGTAAAAATACTCGCGTATGTATCCGTTCTTTTTTTCTTTCTTTTCTTTTTTTTTTTTTTTTTTTTTTTTTTTTTTTTTTTTTTTTCATCACCATCGTCGTCATCGTTGTTGTCGTTGTTGTCGTTGTTGATAAAAATTCAATGAAAAAGTTTGACAACGTTGTTTCCACGATGTACGAAGTTCAATGACTATCATCTCCTCGAGAGAGCCGTGGTTAAGAGAA
>NC_062194.1:3331671-3339171 GCF_912470025.1 Vespa velutina
CGCTATAATTTTTTCTAACTTCTTTTTTTTTCTTCATTTCGTTTTATTTATTTTTCTTTTTCTTTTTCTTTTTTTTTTCTTTTTTTTTTTTCTTTCCCAGTCAATTCTCATATAATTAAACTTTAGATGGCTTATCGATCGTTGAAATCAAAAAAAAAAAAAGAAAAAAAAAGGAAACAGAAGAAAAAAGATACAGAAAAGATGAAAAAAAAAAAAAAAAAAGAAAACGAAAGGAAAGGAAACTAAAAAGAAAAAAATGAGAACTCGTTTCGCAAAAGAGTAAGATCTTCGATTTTCTTTCGTAACGACGAACACACTCTCTTTTCCGATGGTAAAGGACTTTGAAAAAAACTTTTACCTACTTTAACGTCTTATCGTTGAAAGATTCTTTCTCTCTCTCTCTCTCTCTCTTTCTCTCTCTTTCTCTCTCTTTAAGTTGGCAATTAAATTGAGTTTCGAACTATGATTTTATATGGCTTCAAAATGTAAGATTATTTCCTCAAGCGGAAGCCAAAAATCTTACAAGAACTATCAAACTAGGTAATACCACGACGACGAAGCTCCTCGGATAAATCTCCGTTTACCTTCTAAAAAGGATTTTTATAAATTTACATTTTCTTTTTGATTTCATACAAGATCATTCGGCCGTAAACTTATACCATATGAAAATTGTATTCCCGTCGAATGTAACATCTTAAAAATTATTACGGATATTAGAAAATATAAAAAGAAATATTATTTGTATCCTGTAATAATTATGTAGTTTGCAAATGAAACGGATAAAAAGAATAACGAACGATGACAAAATTCTTATCATTCTTATCGTAATTATTGAAAGATTTTTCTTCTATTTTTTTTTCTTTTTTTTTGTTTATTTATTTATTTATTTTTTTTCTTCTTCTTTCTTCAAACAAAACAATCGATAATTCAGAACAATCGATGCATTACGCGTTAACGAGAAGATCGTCTTTTTCGTTATCTTCGAATGAAGAGACCGGAAAAAAAAAAAAAAATGAAAAATGAAAGAAAAAGTGAAAAAAGAGAGAAAGAGCAATAAGAAAGATTTTTTTTTTTTTTTCTTAAACACCCTGTACACCGTGGAAAATTTACGAAGGATTTGTTATATGAAATGGCCGAGGAAAAGGTTAGGATTGCTAGCATCTGGTCATACATATGGAAAGACATTTGAAAAGAATAGAGAAGGAAGTTTGAGGTAGTGGGGGTGGTAGACAGAGATATCTAATAGCGCGACAGATTTCCATATATACCTATAATATATTCCACATAGTTTCCACCCGAGAGTACATATTCTTTTCTTTCTCTATTTCTTTTGAATTCTTATATATTTTCTCTCTCCCTATCTCCCTCCCATCCATAGTACCACCCTCTCACCCTTTCTCTCTTTCTCTATCTCTGTTTCTTATATATATTCATACGTGCATTTATTCTCTTGTCCTTTATCGTTTGTTCTCTCATGTAGTAACTTATTTCATGGAATAACATATTTTTATATCTATCCTTATTGGACTTATGCATGTTATAGTTCATGACACAATTATCATCAATTTTATATATATATATATATATATATATATATATATATATATATATATGTATATGTATGTATGTACAGGCTGACCCAAAAGTTTCTAATTGCGTGAAAACTTTCTAGACGATTTAAAGAAAAGAAAAAAAAAAAGGAAAAAAAGAAAAAAGAAAAAATAAAATAAAATAAAATAAAATAAAAAGATAAATAAATAAAAAACAAATCAATTACTCTATATCGCGACTTCTCACTCTTTTCGTATTATAACAATTGATCTTAGAGTTTTAGAATTCGAAGGAAAAGAAAAAAAAAAAAAATTTCAAATTTTTTTTTTCTTTTTTAATTTCCCCCCCTTTTTTTTTTTTTTTTTTTTTTTTTTATCTTTACGAAAGATTATTTATAAAGAAGACTATATCGAAAAGAAAGTTTGAAAAAAAGGATTGAAATATTTTACAATAAAAATTCTCCCTAAGAATTGTCTGACTTTTATCTACATTTTTCCATATATAAACGAGAGAGATCGATAGTTAAGCGTGAACTTATGCATACAGTTTGAAACGATCTAAGAAAGAATGTCATATTTCGATCGTTCTCGTTTGAGAAGTAATTACAATGTTACGAAATGATCCCACGCGACTCGTAAAAATGAATGCCAAACTCCATGCATATCCATCCTCTATCCATCGAATTCCATCGGGTATTATCGATCGGAATATTATCATGCAAAAACTTCCTAGCTGTTCCCTATCCATTCTTTTTATTTCTCTTTTTCTCTCTTTCTCTTTTCCTTTGTTTCTTGCTCGCTCTCTCTCTCTCTCTCTCTCTCTCTCTTTCTCTCTTTCTCTCTTTCTTTTTTTTTTTCTAGGTTCAAGGGTCGTTAAAATTAACGATGTTTACAGAACGTGGCCAATCGATATCGTAACGACTCTCGTAACGTTTCTCCATCGCTTTACTTCAGTTGCAATTTACTTTGGCACGTTAATAAAGTTAAAGGGAGCTTTCGTCGCAATAACAATTTACTTTCCAATAAGAAGAACCCACTTTCTCTATTTCTCTCTGTCTCTCTCTCTCTCTCTCTCTCTCTCTCTCTTTCACTCTCTCTCTCTCTCTCTTTCTTTCTCTCTGTCTCTCTTTTACTCTTATTATTACTTTCTCTATCTATCTTTCTCTCTCTCTCTCTCTCTCTCTCTCTCTCTCTCTCTCGCTCTCTGTGTGTGTCTCTCTGTCTTTTACTCTCACTTGTTCATCATTAACTACGAATAGCACGAAGCAAGAAAATTGTACTATCGTTAATCAAGCCATTTCCAGGCTTTCCTCTTCGTTATGTCTCGAATACGTTATCGCCATTATCAGTCTTATCTATCAATTTGCCAAGAAGTAGTCCGAAGACGCCTCGATCAGCGGTGAATTAATTACTGGATTAATTACGACCGGTAAATCGTCGATGATGTCGCGTTCCAACCTTGCACGCTAATACTTACCGTTTACTCGTCTCTCTCTATATATATATATATATATATATATACATATACACAACACACAGATACATACACACACACACACACACATACATATATATATATATACACGAGGTCGCTAAAGATAGTTCGTCCTACTTTACCTTGAATTTGGAACGAGGAACGGAGGGAAGAAAAGGGAATTGCATTGAAAATTCTATGTTGAGAAAGAAAAGGGCGATACACGAGTAAAGATAAAGCCAGCCATGGTTTATCAGTTGATAAAGAATCGCATTCATTAATGAGACTTTTCAAAAGGAAGTCTCTTTTTAATCTTATTGCAAACTTCTTCTTTTTTTTCTCTCTCTCTCTCTTTCTCTCTCTCTCTCTCTCTCTCTCTTTACCCTCGTACAAATAAAGAAAAGAAATTGAATGTTCCTCATTGATCGAGCCCTTATTTCTATATTTCTTTCGAGAATCGCATTAAAAATTTATTCTTTGAAAGAGTAATGGCCTATTTATTTTAAATTCCCTTATCTAATATCATTATCGTCGTCAAGGATCGGCGAATCCTCTTTACGTCGAAGTATATTTCGATATTTCGAGAAAAAGTTTCGCATAGCGGAAAGTAGGGTATCTTTATTTTTCAAGTAGAAAAATGGAAAAGCAATAATGTTTTATACTTAATACCACATCATCCTCTTTCTTTCTTTTTTTCTAGAGAAACAGAAAGAGTGAGAGAGAGAGAGAGAGAGAGAGAGAGAGAGAGAGTGTGAGAGTAAGAATGAAAGAACGATCGAAAAAAGGATTAAATCCTGAAAGTGGGTCAAACTGTTGTTGTATCATTTGATTCACGAATGAAAAATTTTCTTTCCTTTTTCCGCGATATTTTAAATAAGAAATGTGATTGCACACGAGTCGAGTGGAATAGACAAATCTAAGAAGAATAGAGTAAGAAGCTTGAGAGGGGGAGGGGGAGGGCAGGAGTGAGAGAGAGAGAGAGAGAGAGAGAGGGAGGGAGGTATTATTAAACGAAAGTTTTCTACGGTATTGTTTCCAACGTTCGTGAGATTCGTCCATTCTTCGTCGGCGACTTCGCAATTTAGTTCAGGAAAACCCGCCTCTTCTATCTTTCGTCTTGGAAAAATAGTTCAAAAAAGAAAAAGATAGAAAAATAAAGAGAGAGAGAGTGAGAGAGAGAGAGAGAGAGAAAGAGTAAGAGTAAGGAGATAGTTTCTTCTTTCTGGTAACATACGTATCCTCTAACTTCCAAGGACAAAGATCTCGATTTATGGTAGAACATCTAACCCAACAGAGGTTGAACAATGCGAATGTTTTTCGAGTCGTTCCCTTAGTCGTTCTAAATTCCTAAAACTTAGTATCATTTTATTTCTTTTCTTTACGACTCCGTGGCATATGTATATATATATATATATATATATATATATATATATATATATATATATATACATATACACGTGCACAGGAAGAGAGAGAGAGAGAGAGAGAGAGAGAGAGAGAGAGGCGCGATATAATAGCTGATGTTTAACGTTGACGTCACGCTTTTACTTTGGTAAGAATGATAAATCGAAGGGATAAATGGTTTTCTTTTTCTTCTTCTTTCCTTTTTTTTTCATCTTCTCGTCTTTTTCCCTCAGACGACGTCTTATCTCCATCCTCGAAGCCAAAAAAAAAAAGATTCTTTATTAAACTCTATGTGCTTATACGAATATATCTATTATATGTATGTAAAATACGTGTTTAGACGATGTCGACGAGTAGAATATATATACGTATAGGTGGATTTCCTATATCATATAGGAAAGTCAATTTTTTGTCGAACGATCGAACGATCGATCGATCGATCGATCAATCGATCAATCTATCTATCAATCGATATTGAAACGATGACCGTTACCGAGAGACCCATGCATCCGATCGGAAGAGAAATTTTCCGGGTCTTATCAACAAACGCATTGAAAGGAGATAGATAGATAGATAGATAGAGAGAGAGAGAGAGAGAGAGAGAGAGAGAGAGAGAGAGAGAGAGAGAGAGAGAGAGAGAGAAAAGGAAGGAAGAGAGATTTGACGGCGTGTCTGATCCCAAAGGGTAGGAAGGTCAGATTGGTGAACCATAAATGATGATACTTTAACCCTCTGGTCAACGCAGTGAAATGGAAAAGGTAATGAACGCATAAAAGAGAAAGAAAGAAAGAGAGAGAGTGAGAGAGAGAGAAAGAGAGAGAAAATACCTATTGGTTTTATTCAAGACTCTCGAGATACTTGGCAGTGATGAATCGTTCATTCTAATCCTTGGATAATCTACCACGGTTAAGCTCTAGGCGCATTCGAAATAGACCGTATACAATCTTCTTTCCCCGGTCTTTCCTTGTTTTTCGTTAAATCCTTCTTTCGTTCATGGTTAGGAGAATTAGACGTGCAAATTAATCGTTTCCTTTATATATACCATCCTGAGAAAGTTTAAACACTTTTTATGATAAAAGAAAGAGAACGAGAGAAGGAGGAAAACAAAAAACCCCCCCAAAAAAAAAGAAAAAAAAAAAAAAAGAAACAAGAAACGTTAATGACAAGTACCAAACTTTCTTTTCTTAAAGATATCGTCTATCTGTCGTCTCTCTTTATATCGTACTTCTTTATTCTTTTTTTTTTTCTTGTTATTTCTTTTTTTTTGTTTTTTTTTTTTTTTTTTTTTTTTTTTTTTTTTTTTTTTTTTTTTTTTTTTTGAAGTAATATTGTACATTATTTCAGATAAAATTTGTCTTGTTTCTTTCTCTCTCTCTCTCTTTTCTTGATTGATCGTCATACTCATAATAAATTTTACATGTAATAGATATATCTCAGATTAAATTTAATTTTACATTTTGACGTTGAACAAATGGCTTATCTCGGCGTCGAAGTATCACGAAAATTGAACCAAGATAGATTTTAATTTATCCTATTAAATGTAGATAAAGATAATCCGGTAATACGAATGACAAGATATTATCAGAATAGAATCAGTTCGTTCCAAATTGGAGATACAGAAAGACATCATTTCATTGTATACTTTACTAATACGTGATTATTTTTAAGAGCTCGATTTCTATCCTTAGTTATTTTCCTTCGTTACTATCTGATAATAGTTATTATTGGAATTTTTCACGTCGACTTGTCCGTCGATATTCTTCGATGGAAATTCATAAGAAAATGAGAATAAATCTGACTCAATATATTTTCATATGTGCGCACACAACTATTGTACGCACACGTACATCACCTTTGAATTTAACTATATATATATATATATGTATATATTAAAATTTATCACAAATATAATATAAAATCCATCGGTGTACTTCAAAAATATATCAAGTATTTTGCGTATCATATATTTGGAAGTCGAACGAGCCTGGAAATATCATATAAGTGAGTCTAGTCCTGTGACATATTTTCTCTGAGTCGATGTAATTTTCGAGTTTTTCGAGTTCAACGATGCGAAACGTTAAGCGTGTCATCACGTAGATTCCGTTCACCCTCGACATTTTTCACGTTACCTCTTTTTGCGATTCCATCAGTCATTTTCAATTCGAACAACTCCGTGTGTCATCGTAAACGTCTATCGCGAATAAACATTTTTGATTTTCATTGGGATTATCGACAGTTTTTTTCTTTTTTCTCTTCTTCTTTTTTTTTTTTTCTTTCTTTTTTCTTTTTCTTTTTTCTTTCCTTTCTTCGTTTCTTCTTGCATTTTTCTTTACATTAGGGGAATGGGAGGAAGTCGATTTTTTTTTTTTTTTTTTTTTTTTTTTTTTTTTTTTTTTGTTTACCGTAACATCCTACAACGATAATAAATTTACGTATGATTATTGAAATTAATATTCATTCGATAATAATATCGTTTCGCGTGATAATTATGAATATAATTATTGATATCTTTTTCTTCATTTAATAAATTTTACAATAAATTATTAACACTGATTATATAATGTCACGATGATCTAATTTGAACTATTAAGAAAGAAAGAAAGAAAAAAAAGAGAAGGGATCGTTAGGCCTATGATAAATAATAATGTCACGTGTACATCGACGAATGTATTCAACTTTGAGATTGTAGAAAATAGAAGAGAAAAAGAAAACAAAAAAAAGGGGGAAAAAAAAAGAAACAAGAAAGAAGAAAAAATACACAGAGAGATCATGACTCGACAATTTTTTTTTTTTTCTTTTTTTTTTTTTTTTTTTTCGTTTTTACATTCGTAACACGACTGCCCGTTAGCCCTTTCGCACATTGATATCAAGCGACGTTGTGGTTACTCGGTTAGACGGGTTATGGGGTTTTTTCTATCTCTCTTTCTCTCTCTCTCCCCTTCTCTCTCTCCCTGTCTTTCTCTCTCTCTCTCTCTCTCTCTCTCTCTTTTTCTTTTTGTTACGAGAAAGACTTTATGTTCACGGAAAAATTGTTCCTCCCGTACAAGGGACTCCTGGTGTCGGAGAAATTGC
>NC_062194.1:3344171-3346671 GCF_912470025.1 Vespa velutina
TCTCTCTCTCTCTCTCACACACTGTTTTCTTTTTTTTTTTTTTTGGTTTTCTTTTTTGTTCTTCTTTTCTTTTTTCTTCTCTTTTTCTTTCTTTCTTTCTTTCTTTCTTTCTTTCCTTGCTTCCTTCTTTCCTTCTTTCCATCTATCTGTCATGAATGAGAAGGGAAAATAGCCGAGGCCAAGTAGAAAAAAAGAAAAGAGGAAAAGAAAAAGGAACAAATCAAAGAACTCGTTCGTCAAAAGTGTTAAAGTAGAGTAAACGAGAGATAGCTAAGCTAACCTTTTTCTCTGTGTGCAATTTCATTTATTAAAGTGACCTAAGTCTTTCTTTTTTTTCTTTTCTCTCTTCCTTCTTTTTTCTTTTTTTCTTCTCTTTTCTTTTCTTTTCTTTTCTTTCTTTTTTATTTTCTTTTTCCTTTTTTTCTTTATTTTCAACTCCGCAAACCCGTCGTAATTAATATCCGTGTAAGTATGAATTAAATGAATGGGTGAATATTACGGAAAGAGATATATATATATATATATTTATATATTTATTTATTTGTTAATGGAAAGTATTTGTTAATAAAAAAGAAAGAGACGGAGATCAACGTAATTTCTCATATGTTTTATCATATGGATAATAATTTTTATTAAATAATGCAACGAAATTATTTATAATTTTTTTTTCTTTTCTTTTTTTTATCGTCGTATCGAGAAATTGATTTTACGATGAGATAAACATAAGTTTATTTCACATATTATCGGATAGATAATTTTGTTGATGAACAATGCCAAACAAAATTGTTTATATTCTTTATCGTCATATTTAAAAAAAAAAAAAAAAAAAAAAAAAAAAGATTGATTTTATTCGAAGATAATAAACGTAAGTTTATTGCACGTTTTGTTTTTCGATAATTTTTATTTAGATGATTTCTTTGTTTTTTTTTTTTCTCCTTTTTTTTCTTTTTTTTTTTTTTTTTGGCTTAAGTAAAGTTTATAAACGAAGAAAAAAAAAAAGAGAAAAAGGAAAAAAAAAAGAGAGAGAAAGAAAGAAAAGTGGAAGAGAAGGAAAGAAAGAAAGAAAGAAAGAAAGAAAGAAAAAAACTTCTTTAATCCTGGCGACGGCGACGAACAAAAGATTCGATCGATTTAACGAAGAAAATAACATTTTTTAAATTGAAGATTATATTATTTCTCGTTTGATAAAGGAATGAGAAAATTGTTATATTGTATCCATATACATGGATCGACTTGACCGAGTTATAAGAGAATAGGCCGGATAAATTGAACGTAGACTTGGACGTTTCGAGGACACGTCCAACATTATCGTCTCGATTGATGGCACCTATCTAAATATTTATTTATCGTCATTCGTTCGAAAAAAACAAAAAAAAAGAGAAAAAAAACGAAAAGAGAAAGAAAATGAAATCGATGACCCCGCGATGTTAATGAAAAACAAAATTAATGAAATATAATATATTTGTAAACAATTAGATATTGTTCACGTTCTTTCATAAATATTTATATCTAATTTATTTTTTCTTTTTTTTTTTTTTTCCTTTCTCTCGTTATTATTTTCACCAAGTATCGAAAAACTCGTTCATGAGTCTGATCTATAGTTCTCTCTCTCTCTCTCTCTCTCTTTCTCTCTTTCTCTCTCTTTCTTTTTTCAAAGCCTTTTTTTCAAACTTTTATAAACGTCGAGCTCGTTAATCTCCGTTGCTGTCGTTAACAATATCGAACGAACATGATCGTTTTATTAAACAACTATATATTATAACAACTACGAAGGAACATGATCGTTTTATTAAAATTTCTCAATGATGTTGTCTTAAAAGATTGTAAAAGAGAATTTGTTCGTGATTTAATAGACGTATCTAATCGTATATAATCGTATAGAAATGGTCATCGTCTTTGATTACTATATTTAAGATGGCACGATAATTACCACGATAATGTTAAATCGTTAAAAGTATGTAGTCAAATTGAATCGTTAGATAAATCATTACGTGCAAACTTTATGTTCATACTCTTGCCTTTTTTTTTTTTCTTTCTTTTTCTTTTTTTCTTTCTTCCATTCTTCCTTTTGTGTTTTCGTTCTCGGAGCTATTCCTTTTTTTTTGTTCTTGCTTTTTTTTTTTTTCCTTTTTTATTCCTTTTTTTATCGACGGGTCAAGGTTGTTCTTGCAAAAAACATTTTCGTGTCCAACATTCGAGAAGGAGAGAGAGAGAGAGAGAGAGAGAGAGGGGGGGGGGAAGAGAGTATTCGTAGTAGTAGGATTAACGAGCTTCATGCAAAAAAGAAAAAAAAAGAAAAATGAAAGAAAACTGAAATAGTATATTTGCAACATCAATTGACAAAAAGAAAAAGGAAAAAATGAAGGAAAGAAAAAGGAAATAATTAATTTATTAAATAAAAGAGATCGTACGAACTAACCTGTTGAAATTAATTTAACAATCATACGAGTAAATTATTTATCCGCATTATACAATTAAATAAATAAATAAATAAATAAAT
>NC_062194.1:3349171-3369171 GCF_912470025.1 Vespa velutina
TTTACATATATGTATATATAACAATTCTGATTTTATTAAACAATTTTATATATATATATATATATATATATATATATATATCTTTTCATTTTTCATGTCAAATATTTGGAATTTTTTACGATCTTCGAATTTAAAATATATTAAAAGATAAATGAAGAAAAAGAAAAGAGGGTCGAATTAAAGTTCTCTCTCTCTCTCTTTCTCTCTCTTCCTCTCTTATTCTTTTTCTTTTTTTTTTCTTTTTCTGTTTCTTCTCCAATCGTATTTATCGCAGTATAAAATTTGTTTCATACATCGATAATCATCGAAATGACACTTACTTGAAATTTGATGGCGTCACGCTCGATCTGCGACATATTCTTGAAAATGGTATCGATAATGCCAACGAATTTGTCACGGTCCAAAAAGCTCGCTTGGTCCTTCTCGAAGAAATCGATGAAATCGTACAGAATGAAATAAGTTCCTGAAACAAAAATTTTCAAGTTTCCGTTTACCAACTTTCATCTGCATTTTAATAAATTACGAAGAGAAAACTCCCGTTAGTCTACGTTTTTATCAGAAGAAATTATATATGTTCGTGAGATTTATTCTCTCGAATATAGAAATATATTAATAATGTTAAAATGATTCCACGGTTAATAATAATGATTTTTAATTGAATTAATTTATTGATATCGTAAAAATGAAATTTTCCTAGATTTTTCTTTTTTATCTTTCTTCTTTCTTTTTTTCTTTGTTTTTTTTTTCTTCTTCTTCTTTTTCAATATTTTCAAACAAACGAACACTCCAAACAACATTATAATCGTATTCGATTATTGTCAGATATAAAAAATATATTATTAATAAATAGTCATTCGATATAGTAATCTTTCTAAAATAATTTCCGCAATAATAATATTCAATTAAATCAATTCGTCGATATCGACGATAATGAATTTTCCTGGATTTCTTATTTCTCTTTTATAATAATTTAAAACAAACAACATTACAATCGATCGGACTATTTCGTGGATATTAAAAGTTATATCATTAATAAAAAGTCATTCAACACAATAGTACTTTTTGAAAGCGATTTCTATAACAATTAAATGAGTTTTCAATTAAATGAAATCGATTAATCTCTTAAGAACGGCACTTTCGTCGATTTCATTTCTCTTTTCTTTTTCTTTTTTGTTCTTTTTTGTTAATTTCGAAACGAACATACTCGCTCAATCTTTGCTATCGATGATCGACGTAAAATCGTAATTGTTATTCTTTCTCACGTGGAATAATAAATCATTAGAAAGTAAATAAAATAATAAATTATTTCATCTCAATGATAAATTTGATTTTGCAAGAATTCGAGAACGAGACGTCTTTTTTTTTCCCTTGCATTAGTGCGTGACAAAAAAAAAAAAAAAAAAGAAGAAGAAAAAGAAAAAGAAGAAGAAGGAAGGAAAGAAAGAAAGAAAGAAAGAAAGAAAGAAAGGTAGAAAGAAAAATACATTTGGTAAGGAAAATTCCGAGGGTTTTTTGTCGGTTGCATTTATTAGACAGTCAGGAGAGATAGTTAGTAGTTCGGTGCACGTAGACGCGTCTAGAAACGGTGAGAAATAAGGAGACAGAAAAAGAGAGGAGTAGAGAGGGAAAAGAGATAGAGAGAGATAAAGAGAGAGAGAGAGGGGAAGAGAGAGAGATAGAGAGAGGGAGAGATAGTGAGAGAAAACAGAATACTCGAGAAACACGACGACGACGACGACGACGACGACGACGACGACGAGGACGACGTCGACGAGAGGGTTTGGGTGGTGAAGGGGAAAGAGAAAAGGGAGGGATAATGTTTATGCGGTGTACACTTTAAGCCGGACGGTATCAGTGGATTAGCCGCGATATTTTACAAAGTAGAGGGAAAAGTGAGATAAGAAGAAGATGGTATACGATAAGAGGATATAGTAAGAGCAGTTATGGTAGCACATTTTTGGTAGTACGAAACGCTTTTGTATTTTTATTTATTTTTTTTCTTCTTCTTCTTCTTCCTTTTTTATTCTTTCTTTTTTTCTTTCTTTCTTTCTTTTTTTTTTACCCTGACCTTTTTCCTCCTTACTTATAACTTTTTCCATATATGTTCATATGTACACACGCATACACGCACACACACACACACACATATATATGTATATGCATGTATATATAAGTATACGTAGACGTGAATCTAACACAAAAGCATCATTTCTTTTTCGCAATGTAAAACCAGCGTCAGCTAACCTCGCTAGCTCGAGTTCTCTAGGCTTTGAAATGCCTAGGGATGACTTTAAAAAGGATTCTTTCGGGGAAAATGCATTTTTCCCGATATAAAGGATTTCCCTTAGTCAGGTTGCCGAAAGAAAGAAAGAAAGAAAGAAAAAAAGAAAGGAAGGAAGGAAGGAAGGAAGGAAGAAAAAGAGAAGGAAAAGGAAGAAAAAAAAAAAGAAAAAGAAAGAAAGAAAAGAAAAAAAAAGAATGAAAGAAAGAATATAGATTGTAAATATTTTTCATAACATCGACGACACATACCATCCTTGTTCCTCCCCCGCACTATCTCAGATGTCTCTGAGAATACATATTGTCCTGTGTATGCAGAAACGTGTGCATGGTAAATATGTGTATTCTCGTATAAATAGAAATGTTCGAGATTCGCCGGAGGGTTGCCATTCGTCTTATACATACCGAACGCGTTATACCCTGGTACATACATTAGTGTATACGTCTATGGTAGATGAGAGAAGAGGGATATTTCTTATATCTATATTTTTCTTTTTTCTATTTGTTTTTTTTTTCTTCTTCTTCCTTTTTCTTTTTTTTTTCTTTTTTTTTTTACATCTTTCGATTCGGAGGACTCATCCCGGAGGGCTGCTCGTAAAAAGAACATCAGAATTTCTTTTAATTTTCTCTTTGAAGTTAGAGAGAGAGAGAGAGAGAGAGAGAGAGAGAGAGAGAGAGAGAGAGAGAGAGAGAGAGAAGGGGGGGGGAAGAGATGACGATACTCGACGTTCTATTACACAATGGAAAATAAATATAATGGAAAAAAAAAATTAAATGTATAGAAAATAAAGAGAGAGAGAGAGAGAGAGAGAGAGAGAGAGAGAGAGAGAGAGAGAGAGAGAGCAGAGCAGAGATGTAGAGTTACTACATTTCTTTTTTTCTTTTTTTATTTCTTTTTATTTTTTATTTTTTTTTTTTTTTTTTTTATTCCTCGTCTCTTGGCACACGCGAGAAACTAAATATAGGGACACATGACGGAAGATAACGATGCCAGAATGACCACGTTGTCGTAAAAATAGCGAGCTTCTCGAGTGACCTTCGTGAGATATTTAGGACTACCGTGTAATCACCGGACGGCTTAAAGTCAACCCTCTTTCAACGTACCCTTCTGAATTATAAAAAAAAAAAAGAAAAAGAGAGAGAGAGAGAGAGAGAGAGAGGGAATCATTGCCCGTGGCCTTAACGCCAAGTTCTCCTTATGCCAACAGTTCGACGACGTATTTCCTTTTTCATTTTTTCATTTTTTGTTTTTTTTTTTTTTTTCTTTTTTTTCCATTTTTCTTTTTCCTCCTTTTACAACAGTTCATTTAATTTCAATTAAATGCGGAAGAGAGAGAGAGAGAGAGAGAGAGAGAGAGAGAGAGAGAGAGAGTGAGAGAGAGATGGGGGAGGGGGTTGGGAGGGGAAATTAGTCGAATTTTTTTTTGACATTTGGTGCAAAAAAAATATTCTTCCCTTAATGAGATGATAACGAACGAAAAGAAATTAAACAAATATATGAAGGATAAAAGGTACCATAAAGTTCATAACATTTTCGTGTAACATTTTACTCTTTTCTCTTTATAATTTTATTGTCGTTTATTATCTTGAAATAGAACAGCTATCAATCTAATGTCAACTATCAATATTATAAATTCAAAAGGGGTCATAAAGTATTTTATATATATATATATATATATATATATATACATACTGGTAATACGATAAGGGTCGACATTAAAACGAATAATCTCGAATCTCCGAATGACTTTTAACAATAAAAGGGAAAAGGAGAAGGGGAAGGGAATCTTGAAGTACTTTCTTTAGAATCTTCGAAGAACTTCGAGAAACTTGGATTTAAATTGGAATATTAAGAATTAACTGTGAAGGAAGAATTAAGGTTAGTTACGTTTTCGAAATCGAGAACACGCGATCATGTTATTTCTTTTTTCTTTTTTTCTTTTTTTCTTTTTTTTGTTTTTCTCTTTTTTTCTTCCTGTAAAAATTATGAGAGGACGTTTTAATATATGAAAGGAGGACGATGCTAAGAATATATGTATCTGTCTCTCTCTCTCTCTCTCTCTTTCTTTCTCTCTCTCTCTCTCTCTGTCTCTCTTTTCTCCTTTTCTTTTTTTTTCTCTGTCTTATTTCTTTGTCTTCGTCTTTCTAAAAAGAAAATATAGTCTTTTCTCTGTTCTTCTTTTTCTTATTATTTCTCTTCGTGAGAACAAGCAAGGAGAAAGCAGGTGTAGATATGTTCCTTCTCTCTTCCTCTCTTTCTTTCTTTCTCTCTCTCTCTCTCTCTCTCTCTCTCTCTCTCTCTTTCCCTCTCTTTCATTTTCTCTCTTTCTCTATTTTTTTCATCTTTCTTTCTTAAAGAAAAAAAAAGTATCCTTATTTCCGTAGCATTCGCACAACGTACTTCCTACATCGATATTGAACGTGTAAACGAGAACGACATAACTATAAGGCAAATACGAAAAAGTATCTATTTTATATATATATATATATATATACATATATATATATATATTAACGTGCATATAGGTATTAGATTTGCTTTTAGATTCTTTCTATAATTGAGCCTGCCTTAACTTTTCCTCCAATATCCTCTTTATCAAATAAATAAATATATATATATATATATATATATATATATATATATATATATATATATATACGCACATATACACACATACACATTTATAAGGATATCCAATCATCTCGCTCATCATATTTCCACGCCAATTTATTTTCTTTTAACGCGTTAACAATTTCTCCTTATGCTTTACCACCTCTATTATGTTTTTTGGTCAAAAAAACTTCCTTCCTTCCTTCCTTCCCTCCCTCCTTCCTTCCTTCCTTCCTTCCTTCCTTCCTTCCTTCCTTCCTTCCTTCCTACTTTCTTTCCTTCTTTTTTCGGTACTCTGATATTTTTCTATTCCCAACAGCTCCGTAGAAAAGCTTCTGTTCCGGACCACTTCATCCCATGCTTACCACCCTTTCACGGTGCTTGGCACGCCCTCGCTTTTCTTTCCAACCCGCTAACCCCACCTCCCACCTCCCATCTACCTTTCTTCCTTCTAGTTTTCTTCTACCTTCTTCTTTTACCTTCTCTATCTTTTCTTCTTATTGATCGTTCTTCTGTTGCAAATATGTATGGAAAGAAAAAAAAAAAAAAAAAAAAGAAAAAAAGAAAAAAAAAAAGAAAACAAAAGGAATAATTTGAATTTGTCGCAACTTTTTCATTGAAATTATTCGACAATCCGATCTGTATTAATGTCCGTTGTTCGCTTGTTTGTTTGTTTGTTTATTTGTTTCTTTGTTCATTTTTCTTCTTCTATTATTTTTCTTTTTCTTTGCTTTTTTTTTTTTTTTGTTTTTTGTTTTTTGTTTTTTAAATCTTTGAACAAAGATCTCCCTAAATGAACATTCGTAGGGATAAATGAAAATATCCTTTTATTTGATATGAGCGAATATTTTTATTATGCGTTTAATATATAATTTTTTAATTTTTTTGTTTTTTCCTCTCTGTGATACACCATCATAATGGAAATTAGTATTGAAGGATTTTTGCTTGAAAAAAAAAAAAAAACAAAGAAAAAACAACAAAAAAATTATGGACGATTTCTTTTTTGTTCTCTCTTTTTCTCTCTCTTTTTTTTGGACTAAACGAAATTTAGCCAAATCCATTCTATTTCTTCATTGATCCATTCTCCTTGAAAGTATTGGCAATAGAAGGACGAATATCAGAAATGAAGAAACCATTACATACATATGGTGGCATGTGCAATTGAGTTACTGTTTTTAGATGGGATCTTTCTTTCTTTTTTTTTTTTTTTTTTTTTTTTATCTGGGTCACTGAGTACAGGATCATCGGTTGTATGTTACAACAGTGAACATGTGTCCCGTATTTTAAATGGCATACGACTTTAATAAATTGTAATCCTTTGAGAAAATTCAATCGGAGAAATATGACTTTTCAAAAATACATATAAAAGACAATAATTATTGTGGTGGGTATTTGTGTTTGGACGAAAAAGAAAAAAGGAAAAAGAAAAAAAGAAAAAAAAAATATATATATATATATATATATTTAAAGAATAAAGAATAAATAAAGAACGATTTCTTTTTTCTTTAAAATAAAACCAAAAAAAAAAAGGAAAAAAAAGGAAAAAAAAGAAACAAGAAAAAAAGAAAAGATATAAGGAATGAGAAATAATTAGATGAAGAGACCACCCTTCGAAGATAATATCTTTTCCGATAAACGAAAGAACAAATGGAAATTATTCCAACTTAATCTAGGTCATGGTTCGGATAATCCGTCTCGTTAGTTATTCCTCCTTTACTCGTTTGTCCCTCAGAGTAAACTTATGGATATCTACCTATCCGATCCCATCCCCTGTTCCGCCCTACTCTGGTCTCCCCTGCCCTGTCCCACCCCATTCTATCCTTATCATCAGCATCCCCGTTTTCACGAGTTGCCATTCTGATCGAATATCGAACTCCGGAATATTGAATGAGATTTTTTTGAAATGTCGCATATCGTTACGAATCTTTAAATCTATTAATTCTTCGCAATATCTTTTCTCAAAGTTAGTTATTTTTTTCGTCCAAAAAAGAAAAAAAAAAAAAAAGAAAGAAAGAAAGAAAATAAGAAAGAAAAGAAAAAGAATAATCGATAATATCGATATTAGACTAATGATAAATTAGAAAGCATCATAACTTATAAATATCTACTTGGTAATGATAATATCGAAATATGTACATGTATATGTATATGGATATGTATATGAATATATATATATATATTTTTTTTTTATATAACGACAAAGACTACGACTATTTTTGAAACTTCGACGATGACGTTAACTCGTTATAGCTTTTCAGGAATTTAATGATAATGGGATATGCAATGAGATAAACGATAAGAACAATTAATCGATTGAGCGAGTACGCGTGACTATCGGTGAATTATTTTTTTTTCTTTTTTTTTTTTTATTTTTAATGCCGACTTTTTAAAAGCAAAAAAGAAAAAGAAGAATATAATTCACCGATTGCAGATCTTTTGAAAATGTTCTCTTAATGATTATCCTGATAAATCATTAATTATTGACATTCGTATATTAAAAATTTCCCTTTGAATCAAGTCGAATCGAATGATCGATTAATAAATCTTTTCAAATGAACTTTTACCTATCCATCCACGTAAATAAGTAAATAAATAAGTAACTAACCAAGTAAATAAGTAAGTAAATAAATAAGTAAATAAGTATAAACGTTACGTCTAGTACATTGTAAGTATGAAGGTATTAATGAATCTCATCTAATACATAAAAAAAAAAAAGGAAAAAAAACGACAGATAGATATATTTAAAGGGAAAGAAAGACGATTTAGAAGGGCTCGTTAAGTTTTCTTTTCACCGATAAACGAGATACTTCTAGCGTTTATCGTGTTCCTACCAACCAACTCGAAAAGCATCACAATAATACAATCTGTTTTTCTTTCGACGAACAGTAACAATGAAGAAAGCTTGGATTGGCATTTTTTTTTAGAGATTGGGATGAGGTAAAGGAAAGAATGAACAGAGAAAAGAACGAACGAACGAACGAAAGAAAGAAAGAAAAAAGGACGCCTTGAACATACTTTGACCACGATCCAATTAAAACTTGCACGCGAGAAAGAAAAGTCGCAAGAAAGAATAGAATCAAGGATGATAATCAACGTGTGAACATTTGATTATTATCTTCGTAATAAAAGTCGTTTGGAAATGATCATTGTCAGAAAAGAGAGAGAGAGAGAGAGAGAGAGAGAGAGAGAGAGAGAGAGAGAGAGAGAGAGAGATAGAGGAAAGAGAAAGAAAAAAAAGTGAAGAAAATGTCTCTCTCTCTCTCTCTCTCTCTCTCTCTTTTTTAATTATGTTTATTCTTGGTTTTTCGTATTACGAAGAAAAATCAAATCAACATTTTTTTTTTTTTTTACGAATTATTTCCATCGCATTATCGTTTCGTTTGTCATTGATATTATTCGCCAATTTGTGTTTCTTTATTTTAACATAGAAAATTTGAATGAATTATGAGAATGCGTGATTTTCTACTAAAAAACGTGTACTACTATTACTATTAATATTACTACTACTACTACTATTATTACTACTATTGTATTAGGTAGATTGTAAACAGTATTTTTGAGATTTAAGGGTGGTAAAGTGTAGGAGAGGGTGGAACGGTCGTAAAACGTTGCGACGAGACTTTACCAAAAAGGGGACGACTTATGTTCGTCCAACGACAAAAGGAGAACTTATTTATGGCTTATATAAGATGAAAATACCAAAAAAGCTTTTTGAGATTTCTTTCACTTCGAATCGAAGACAAAAACTCTATCGCAAGTCTTAATAAGGTTTCTTAGAAAACTTTACGATTATTATTTTTCTTTCTCTCTCTTGTTTTTTCTTTTTCTTTTTTATTTTTATTTTTATTCTTATATGTATGTATATATATATATGTGTTATATATGAACCTTTAAGAATCTTTAATTACATCATTAATCGTCAAATATAATTTTCTATATATTTCTTTATATAACGCGTACGATTCTATCTAAAGAAAAGAAAGTAAAGAAAAAGAGAGAGAGAGAGAGAGAGAGAGAGAGAGAGAGAGAGAGAGAGGAGAACAAATTATTCGTAACAAAAAAACAAAAAAAAAAAAAGTAATAATAAAGTAAGAAGGAAAAAAGAAATTAAGAATTTTTTAATAATTAATTGACGAGTAAAGCGATCGATTGAAAAAAAAAAAAATTCTCAAATAAATTTGATCCAAATGATAAATAATAATTGTGATTGTAATTTGAAGGAGTAGATGGAGGAGGGGGGGGGCAAAAGGGGAAGGTTAAGGAAAAAATGAAAAAAGAAGTAAAAGAAAAGAAAAGAAAAGAAAAAACTGCTATTTCTGTGTATTCGTATATACGAGAGAGAGAGAGAGAGAGAGAGAGAGAGAGAGAGAGAGAGAGAGAGAGAGAGAGAGAGAAGGCGAAACAATAACAATTTTCCCTGGCTTGCCTTCGGCAGACCTTTTTACTGTCATCGCTGAGAGAAAATCCCTCTTGCCGTCTCTCTACCGCCGGTAGTGAAAATGGAAACGTATTTCCGACGTCGAAGGCGGTCCAAATTCAAAAGAACTCAATTACGAATCGCCCCCTGAAAACTTGCCCGCGGCATCGTGTCAGATTTTCGCGTATACCGACGGAGAAAAACTGAAAAGAGAGACAAAGACATAAAGAGAAATGTTGTTAGGTTAAAGCTTGAAAAAAGATAGATAGATTGAGAGAGAGAGAGAGAGAGAGAGAGAGAGGGAGAGAGAGAGAGAGAGAGAGAGAGAGAGAGAGAGAGAGAGAGAGAATAAAACAAATATATTTTCTATCGGCCTAGTAAACTAGAGAAAGTTCGTTGGTAATTCAATAAATAATCATTCCAAATGATCGAATAAAATTTTTAATATTATTGATAATTATATAATTAAAAACAAAGAAAAAGAAAAGAAAATGATAGAAGATATTAAATTTTATTTTTAAAAGTATTCCCGATAGAAAAATAATAATGATAATAATAAGTGTGATTAAAGAAAAAAAGGCAAAAAAAGAAAAGGAAACAAAAGACAAAAAAAAAAAAAAAGAAATACGGTCAAATCCCGATTTAATACAAATTTAAGAATTGTTCGAATGAAAAAAGAAAAAGGAAAAGAAATGATACAATGCAGGGAGGAACGCGAGAATGAACTGACATAAGATATAGAAAAAAGAAAAAGAAAATAAAGAGAGAGAGAGAGAGAGAGAAGTTAAAAAAGAGAAAGAAAAAGAAGAAGAAGGGAAGAAAAAAAAAGAGAGAGATATGGTAAGGTAAGGGGCGGCGTCGAGTTTGCAACGTCCTCGAGAGGTTATGGTTGAAGAGAGAAGGGCTTGGAAAGCTGCACGAGCAGCTCGGCTGCCTACCCCCGGACTCACCCATCTCTATCGATTCAACACCACCAACTTGTTGGCTACCTTCATTGTCGTGGCACCGACGATTTTCCCGGCGCGCCCTCGAAATTCATCCCTTGTAGTCGAAAAGCCTCGAGTACCTTGCTCTCGACACTCGTTCGAACATTTTCCGACCTCTCGTCTTCCTCATCTCGCATTACCTTTTTTCTTTTCTTTTCTTTTCTTTTCTTTTCTTCTCTTCTCTTTTCTTATTTTTTGTTTTCTTTTTTACTTCTTTTTTTTTCTACCCCATCACGTCATCACACCATACCACACCACACCCCTTAAGACATCGTGTTCTTTCTTTGTTACTTATTCTCTCTCTTTCTCTCTCTCTCTCTCACACACACTCTCTCTCTCTCTCTCACTCTCTCTTTCAAACTATAGATAAAATATATATTTCTACATTAATTTTATATCCCATAAAAATTTCGATCTTTATTGTATATTTGTAAATATTGAAAGTTTAAAGAACGCGATTGGGGTGGGGAGGTGGGAGTGGGGAGGGGCGGGGACGGGGGGGGACGGGGGGGCGGGGGGGGGGGGAGGTTGGTAAAGAAAAAAAATTGCGCAAAAATACAATCGATCAGTGTAAGATTTTTTAGGTGAAAAAAAAAAAGGAAAAACAAAGAAGAAAAAAAAAGAAAGGAGAAAAGAAAAAAGAAAATAGATCCTACAGATCGATAATATTAATCTAAATAATTTTTCTCTTATACACCTGTAGATCGGTGAAGATAATATTTCTCAACGATACGTTCAATCAATACATTTTCATTCGTTTCCATTCCCTTATCGTTATCGTTAATTACGTTCGTGTTAAACTTACTCCGTATGTTAATTAAGCGAGTAATCATTTTTGTTTGACAAATTCGTCAAGGCTAATCCAGGAACGTATCGCTGCTATATTAGATTTCCTTCTTTCTTTTTTTTCCTTTCTTTCTTTTTTTTCCGTTTCTTTTTTTCTTTTCTTTTTTTTTTTCTTTCTTTTTTTTTCTTTTTCTTTTTTTTTTTCTTGTCCTCTCTCCGATCAAGATCACCTTTTCAAGGATCCTAAGGTTGAAAATATGATGGAAGATAGAGTGAATGAAAAAATGAAAAAGAGAGAGATAGAGAAAGAGAGAGGGAGAGAGAGAGAGGGAGAGAGAGAGAGAGAGAGAGAAAGAGAAAGAGTCTTAATTACCAAGCTCGATGAATATCACGGTTCTCGACTGTCGTCACGCACGAAGTATTTCATTCTAAAGTGGTGGATGGGGGTGACACACACACAGAGAGAGAGAGAGAAAGAGAGAGAGAGAGAGAGAGATTTTTTAAAGTAAATCAACGCCTTGACACGCGACAAAATCAAAAGAAATTTATGACACTGAGAGAATCAGACGAGATATTTTATTCCTACACACATATATATATATATATATATATATATATATATATATATATATATATAAAAAGAAGAGAAAAAAATTATATATATGTATATATATATATATATATATATCGTTTTTATAATTTGAAAAATTCTTTTTCTTTTCTTTTTTTTTCAAATTAATAATCCAATATTCGTTATTCGTAATTAATATAAAAACGAAACTAAATGCTTATGCAATTTTATATATGAAAGTTAAGGGTTTTACGGTTAACATCTTTTAAAAAAAAATATTCTTTACATTTCGTAGAAACAAAGAAAAAACATGTACGCAAGAAAAATATACGTAGTTAACAATATACAAAATCTAAATGATTTCGATCATGTTTCACGTGAGCTTGTTATCTATCGAGAATTTGATATCTATGAATCTCATACGTGATATTATCGATTTTATAAACTATACCAAATTTGAAACGAGTTAGATTCATTATTCTTGTTCGTATTCTTTTTTTTTCTTTTTCTTTTTTCTTTTCTTTTCTATTCTTCTTCCTCTCTTTAAGTTTTTATTCGATTGAGAAATGAAACGACGATGTTTCGAAATGATTTAATATTTTAGAAAATCCCATTTCGAAATATTGTATTTATTTTCTTTTTTTTTTTCTTTTTTCTTCTCTTTTCCTTTTCTCTTTTCTTAATTCCTTCTTCTTCTCCCCCCCCCCCGCCCCCACTCTTCCCACCGTCCTTTCTTTTCTTCTTCTTTTATTCATAATAATTTAACCAATCAAGAGAATTTATTTCGATCGTATCGTTAATCGTAATATAATGAATGCCGTGTACATATATACAATGGCCGTAGAATCGTGAATCGATCGAAGTTATGAGAAAATACACGGGCACACATTTGTTTTCCTTAACAAAACAATAATATACTATTGCTATGATCAAATGTTTGATTAAACTACATTGGGATAATCGAATGTTTGATTAAATTGTGTTCGAGTAATCGAGATTCTACCGTATAAACAGATTGTTCTGGTTCACCGTGTGCAACTATTTCACTCTTTATCTCTCTCACTCTCACTCACTCACTCACTCACTCACTCACTCTATCTCTATCTCTATCTCTATATCTATCTCTATTCGATCTCAGAAATAATGAAAAAGATGAGTTATTTTACGTTGCAAAAGAAGAAATTTTTTTTTACGAACATCAGCGTAACTTAATACATATATAATATATGCATATATACATATATCAACCAATCATCTTTCTTCGCGATTACGAGAAGAATATTTCTTTATTACATATAAAGATAAGGAAAAGGAAATTATGATGAAGATTACCAGGATAAGGTCAAGAGAAAGGATAATAAAATGAGAAAATGTAGAAGAAGATGAAGACGAAGAAGAAGAAGAAGAAGAAGAAGAAGAAGTAAAAGTAGCAAAAGAAGTAGAAGACGTAAAGACGAACTGGATGGACTCGTTTCAATATAATTTACCTAACGAGGCCAATTGCCATTGTGACGAATTTTCAAGTTTCCAGAATAAATTCAATGACGCGGTGAGGCGATAAAGCTGAGTAGAATTGGTGGGTGTTGGCGTAAAAATGAAGAAAAAGAAAAAAAAAAACGAGAAAGAGAGAGAGAGAGAGAGAGGGGGAGAGAGAGAAAAGGAAAAGAGTGCAAAAAAAAAATACCAGAGAAAACTGGAAGAACTTTTTTTTTTTACAGCTAACTTATAGAGAGATAGCTTTCGTAGTTATGAGCGAATGGTAATTTTCGAGATATCGAACTTATATTTTCGTTCGCTCTATTCGTTCTTTACTTTCTAATCTTCCTTCTTTTATTTCTCTCTTTTTTTTCTTTTTTTTTTTTTTCTATTTATTTATTTATTTCTACCTCACTCTGTTTTACGGTTTAGAAAATTTCTTCGGGAAAAATAATAAAGAAGGAAAGAGAAATTCGTTTCTATTATTATTTCAATATTATTAATTCTTTTATATTAAAATGAATTTCGAAGTTTTAATATTTCATTAAATAGATTATAATAAATAAATATATATATATAAGGAAAGATGAAAAAAAAAAAAAATGTTTTGTTCGTTGAATTAAAAATTTTCGGGATAACTTGTATCGGTTATAAAAATAATCTGTTTTAAATCGTCGAACGGATTAAAATGTAAAATGTATTAACGATTGGAATATGTTATTTATATTTGCAATTCAGTTTTCTACTTTTCCTTCATTCTTTAATTTCTTTCTTTCTTTTTTTTTCTTTTTTCTTTTTCATTGCAAAAAGGGCTTGGAAATTCTAGACGAGAAAAATGTTCGAGAGGGTAAAAAAAAAAAAAAAAAAAAAAAGGAAAAAAAACATTTGCGCACGATGGGAATAACTATGCTCGTTTTACAGACATTAGCATTGCATGTAAAACTGTTGGAATGCGTTTGCTTTTATCGCCCTTACAAATCGAAGAGAAAATATAAAAAAAAAAAAAGAAAACCGAAACGAGAGTTCGTTCGTATTACATTTGAAAGAGTGCACTCGATTCTTTAGACGTATCTCTATAGTTTTATTCACTCGTTCATACGTATGTATAATACTATTCATACTTACGAAAAAGAAAATGCGAGCTCGAGTTTATTCGATCGTCGTAAAAACGATTATCGCATTTCTGAACGTTGGAATAACTATCACGATGAAAGATCGTATCACATCACATCACGATTCGATTCGATTCGATTCATATCGTATCGTACGAACTACTTTTCTTTTCCTTTCTAATTCTTCCTTTTTCCTTTTCTTTTTTTCTTTTTTTTTTTCCACTCCACCTTTCATTCACGTCTTTTTTCAAACGTTATATTCATACATCGAATAAAACTTCATCAGCTTACGATTTTTGTTGCCTATCAAAACGAGATCATCGTATAATAATTTAATAATCGCATGAAAATAAATAATTGAATGATATCCGCGAATTAATCAGTTAATTATTTAATTGGATTGTCAAATATATTTTTATTTTTATACTTCGAAATGTCCAATATCTTTCTTAGATCGAATTAGAAATGACGATGGGAATTATTAATATGTATCAAAAACTCATTGAATCAAGTCGTTATACGTTTTATTATTTAAATGATTAAAAGAGAATGATATCATTCTCGGGAAATGATCTATTTGGACTGTTTCATTTACGAATTTTTTTTTTTTCTTTTTCCTTTTCTTTTTTTCTTTTTTTTTTTTCTTTTTTTTTTGCTTCGTAAATAAAATTACCAAGTCTAAAAACTGAAGAGAAAAAAGGATCTATCGAAACGTTCTCAAGACTCAAAACTAAACGAAATAAGATGAAGAAGTAAAAAATGAATAAATGAAAAAAAAAAAAAAAGAAAAAAAAGAAAAAAAAGAAAAAACAAAAAAGAAAAAGAAAAAAGAAAATATTCTCGCGAAAAATCGTCGATTCCTATGAGAATCATTGATTTTATAATTATAGAAATAAAATATAATGTATTAAGCGTTGCAGGGAGAGAGAGAGAGAGAGAGATAGATAGATAGACAGATAGAAAGAGAGAGAGAGAGAGAGAGAGAAAGAGAGATAAAAAAAAAAAGAAAAGAAAAAATAAGGTATAGATTTAGAACAGATGCAAAATGAATGAGAAGAAGGGTAAAAAGAAGGGACGGATTGGTCCGGGTATTAAGGGGAAGGGGTGGAGTGGGGAACGGGAAGGGAAGGATAGGAGATAGAGGATAAAAAGAAGTCCGGACGTTGTTCTCGTGTCGTGTCGAATGAGAAAGGCATAAATGCTATTCCAGTTACGAACGAACACGATTCGCATTTTTCACGATTCGTATTTTCCGGCGCTTTTCGTTCATCTACTCCTAAACTTTGGCCTTTCGTTCCGATCCAATATCTCCTTGTTCCTCGCGCGTCGCTGAAAATGCTGTTAACGAACGTCATTCAAAGACCGTATATCGGGAGGATCCTCTTTTTCTCTATTTTCTTTTTTTTTCTTTTATCTCTCTCTCTCTCTCTCTCTCACACACACACACGCACACATACACACTCTCTCTCTTTCAGTCTTTTCCTTTATCAATAAAATACGATAGGTGAACGAAATTTTTTATTTTCCCATCGAAAAACATTCCTCGAATTTATCTCATTTATATAATTTTTCAAACCTCAAAGGACACGCGGAAAATCATTTATTATCCAAATTTATTAATATTAAATATTTGCTACGTTTTCCTTTTTCTTTTCTTTTCTCTTTTTACTTTTTTTTTCTTTTTTTTCTTTTTTTTCTTTCTTTTTTTTTTTTTTTTTTCTTTTCTTTTTTTTTCTTTTTTTATTCGATCGATTATGAAGAAAAGGGGGGAAAAAGAAATAATAATAATAATAATAATAATAATAATAATAATAATAATAATAAATGAATTTACGTTAACGAGTTATCGTTCAATTGAAGAAAGCGTTTTACGAGGCACGAAAATTCCCTAACAAATGTGTAACAAAAACATTGAAATCCCATTCAATGAAAGTATTAACAATAAAATCTCGTTGTATTTAACAATAAACCCTATCTCTATCTCTATTTCTATCTCTTTCTCTTTTCATTCTCGATCTCTCGCTCTTTTGAATTTATCGTATGAAAAAGCATAGTTAAAGCAAATTTTTACATGAGTCCATTGAAAGTGCATACATACATAGATGGAAACGATAACACGTGAACGTTAATGTGTCTGTAAAAAAAAAAAATTTTCATCCCCCTTAGTTGGTATAATTAATTCGTTTAATTAACGTTGAATCTCTATTTTCTTTCTCTCTCTCTCTCTCTCCCTCTCTCTCTCTCTCTCTCTCTCTCTCTCTCTTTTCCTTCCCTCTTTCCTCCCCGCTTCACGTTTTTCTCTTTTTTTTTCTTTCTTTTCCTTTTTCTTTTTCTCCTCTTTTTTTTCGTTCTTTCTTTTTTTTTTTTTTTTATTTTCCTTTTTCTTTTAATTCATCGAAAAGAAAAAAGAGGAGAAAATAACATACAAACGAGAGAAAATGAGACCGTTCGTAGAAAATGGGAGAGGTCGTCTATCGTATCTTCGACACACGAATCGCGTGCAACGTTAGACTAAATTCGTCGATATACTCACCCACTTACTCACTCACTCACTCACTCACTCACTCACTCACTCACTCACTCACTCACTCACTTACTTACTTACTTACTTACTTACTTACTTACTTACTTACTTACTTACTTTTCGTTTCTACCAACGTTCATGTTTCAAAGAGAAAGCTTTCGCGGCTATACTCTAAAACCACCGACGAACCATAGTTATTATCACGTTTCTCTCACCTTTCTAACCAAAGCTGAATCCTTCAAAATGCTCGTTATTTCAGCAGACAACGGTGTCTCACAATCCTATCGCCATCGTAACCCTCGTCCTTAACCCCTCCATTCCCCCTCGACCCATCATCAATTCCCCACTAAAACCTCACCTCAACCTCCCTTCAACCCCCTTCAACTACATCCCAATTCTCAATCCTTCACCTTCTTTCGAGATATATCGATTAAAACGTCTACCCATTTCACGATTCTACCTTCTTCTTCCTTTTATTTTTCTTCTTCTTCTTCTTCTTCTTCCTCTTCTTTTTCTTTTCTATTTTTTTTTCCTTTCCTTTTTTTTTTGTTTTCTTTTCTTTCTTTCTTTCCTTCCTTCCTTCCTTCCTTCCTTCTTTCCTATCCTGAAAATCGTGGTTAAATAAACGTAAAGCCGGATAATCTGTTTCGTTCGCACGAGATATTCGAACGAAATAATATATCTCGAGATATACCTTTTTGAATTATCTATCCCATGAAATAGAAGATATTATTGTATTCTCCTAACAGATATATCTAATCGTAATCCTTCAATTAATTTTAAATCGAAATGATTTCATACGTTTTATTATAAATCGATTTTTCTCGTGTCGATCTAATACTTACGATGACGTATTAAATGTTACAAAAGAAGTGGATGAAAAAAAGGAAATGAAAAGAAAAGAAAAGAAAAGAAAAGAGAGAGATAACAAACGTCTTCGTTAAATTCTTTCAATTATTTAAGATGAGTTTGTAACTTAAAAAAAAAATATATATATATATATATGTATATAAAAATAAAAAGGAAGGGAAAAAAAAGTAAAAATGAAAGAATGAAAATAAATAAAAATAATAGAAAAACGAGAATAACGAAAGAATTGATAAATAAACGAAAGGATATAAATTTCATTTTTTCTTTTTTTTTTTTTTTTTTTTTTTTGTTTTTTTCTTTTTCATCCTTTCCCTGAAAGAAGAAGAAAATTTTATCGTGTTCGTTGATTTTCAATGTTCAGATATCTTGCTTTCATTTTTTTCCCTTATTATTCTTTTTCTTTTGCTTTTCTTTTTCTTTTTCTTTTTCTTTTTCTTTTTCTTTTTCTTTCTTTCGGCTAATTTCTCTCCGAGGATCTTGCAGGACGAGGCCACGCCATCTCGTTCTAATGCACGCCCACGAAAATATCGGTGGTTAGGTAGGTAGTACGTGGCGTTTTCGAGGAACGAAAGGAAACTAGGTCAGGGGTGCTCCATTTCGTTCGTACTCTCACCTCTGCGTGCTGTTGCTTCGGCAAATGGCCGAAGGGGGACGACGGAGATTACCTACGAGCGAACAAGTATATTGTTTTCCCTCTTCCATCAATGTACTTTATTCTTTGTCTTTTCTCACTCCTTCCCTCTCTCTCTCTTTCTCTCTCTTTCTCTCTCTCTCTCTCTCTCTCTCGTTCTTTTTCTCTTTCTCTTTCTCTTTCTCTTTCTCCCTTTCTTATAACGACGACGCGTCTGAATCAGAAGTACGAGAATAGTGGTGCGGTGCTTTTATTCGAATTTACTAAAAGAAAAATATCAGGAAAGGGAAAAGAAAAAAAGAAATGTTAAAGAAGTTGAATGGCATTGGGACGACATCGAATGGACGATAAAAAATTACCGAAGAAGAAAATAAAGAAAAAGAACAGAGAAAGAGAGAGAATTAAAAAAGACGAAGTATATGAATTCCATGATCATTTTGTGAATCATTGAGTTTTCTCTCTCTTTCTCTCTCTCTCTGTCTCTTTTTTTTTTTTTTTTTTTTTTTTTTTTTTATTCAAGAAAAAATAAGAAAACAAATAATGATTATGAGAAAATAAAAATACATTTTTCTTTTCTTTATTTCACATTATATTGTATTAAAAGAGAAATATCTCGTCGATCAGACATCTATAAAATATTTTATTACTTTGAGAAAACGTGTGGGTGGGGGTGGAGGAGGAGGAGGAGATCGGGGGAGGAAAGGAAATGGTTTATTTTTACTTTATGACATCTTCGTGACAAAATTTTCTTCCTCTTTTTCTTTTTTCTTTTCTTCTTCTTTTTATTCGTTTAAATCCTAAAAATCGATTATTATACCTTACTTCGTATTTCGATCGAAATTTTCTTCATCAAGCGTAATAGATCCATGAATTTGGAGATGGAATTCATGAATAGGGAAACGCTTTAACATTCTCATGACGTCACTCGACCCCACTTAAATATTCAACGAAATGAAGAAACTACGATTAGACGTACGAACAATTACAATAATAATAATAAGACTAAGAATAATAATAATAATAATAATAATAATAATAATAATAATAATAATAATAATAATAATAATAATAATATTCGAGATTTTCAAAAAGATCATGAATTCAACAGCTAGTATCGATTCTCCAAGGAGAAATATATGATTCTCCTGCGGCGAATTTTATCGTCGTTTTACGACCACTGAAAATCTTCAAATCTTCGCTCCGGTCGCGACGAGTAGTAAGTACGTAAAGTAAAAATAAAATGAAAAAAAAAAAAGAAAAAGAAAAAAAAAAGAAGAAGAAGAAGAAGAAGAAGAAGAAGAAAGGAAGAAATAAAAATGAAAGATTTCGAAATTTGAAATTTTATCTCGAACGAGTACGTAACGAATAAATAAATAAAAAAAAAAAAAAAAAAAAAAAAAAAAAAGAAAGAAAAAACAAGACAAAAGAAAGAAAGAAAAGAAAAAGATGATAAAAATGAAAGATTTCGAGGTTTAAAATTTTATTTCGAACAAGCGTATGTGTGGATTCTTTTTATCTTCGATCTTTCATTAACGATAAAATATCTTCTAACATTAATTTTAATTTATATATCTTGAAAGATATATTTTTTAAAGATTTCGCAATTCGATGTTATTATTTCTTCTTAACGTTATTCCGTTTTGTAATATCTATTAATTAATTATCACCTTTATATTGTTTATTATTGTTTTTTTTTTTTTTTTTCGTTCTCATCCATAACCACCCACTCACCCACC
>NC_062194.1:3374171-3376671 GCF_912470025.1 Vespa velutina
TTTTTTAAATATTCTAATCCTTATTTATAATAACATTTATCGATCGATATTTTGTTTACAGTGCCGTATGTTTTTATTGATTTATGAAAAAAAAAAAAAGAAAAAAAAATCTGTATATCTCTCTCTCCTTTTCTTACTTATTTCTTCTTTTTTTTTTTTTTCCCCCTTTTTATCTTTCACGATAAAAAGAACGTAATAATAAAAAGCATAGACTTTGCAGATCGTCCTTTCGTGAAAAGTGGCTATCGACGTTTGTAAGGGTAAGGCACTGAAAAAGAGAGAGAAAGAGAGAGAGAGAAAGAGAGAGAGAGAGAGAGAAAAAGAGAGAGAGAGAGAGGGAGAGTGAAAGAGAGAGAACGGTCTCGAAGAAGGATAGGGTCGATTTATCGGGTCGATTTACATGTCATTACGATTTGTTCTCGTATTCTTCGACACTTCTGAGGTAAGGATACTTAAAAAGTACTTTAAGTAGAACACGTGCACGTGTCGATTAATGGCCTAATCGATATCAACATATCTTCTCTTTTTTCATTTTGTTTATCTCTTACGAAGAGACATTAGTCCTCTATGTATGTATATCTCTGAGCTAGTATTCACGTACGTAATTGTGTGCCTGTGTACGTAAGAGCTTTGGAGAGAGAGAGAGAGAGAGAGAGAGATAGAGAGAGAGAGATAGAGAGAGAGAGAGAGAGAGAGAGAGAGAGAGAGAGAGAGAGAGAGAGAGAGGTGAGTTAATCACACGACGAAATCATTGATCCGGTAAACCGCGTAACGCGTGCTGCGAACTCGAAATTTCGGTAATATCATTTCGCTGATCACCGTTAACCTCTCTCCTGGATATTCGTTAACGAGCAAAGAGGAAAGGCAGGAGGAAGGAGGTAACGCTCAAATGATTGTTGTTTTGTCAAATAAATTTAAAACATATTATCGTATGAAAGAAAAATTGAATGAATGAATGAATGAATGAATGAAAAAAATAAATAGATTTATTATTTGTGTAATATAAATTTAGAAATTAAAAGGATATTGAAAAGTTTTGAAAGGAAAATAATTATATTTCAGACTTGTTTAATCGTCTCGTTAAATTTTTCATTTCATTCATAAAAATATTAGAGAAGTATATTCGATTTAAATAATTTTATAATAAATAAGAATGAAAGATAGACAGTGTGTGTGTATGAGAGAGAGAAAGAGAGAGAGAAAGAGAGAGAGAGAGAGAGAGAATGGAACAAAAAGATGTAGTAAACATGACTTTCATCCTACGTAATTTTGTTTTGTTTTGTTTATATTCTACTCATACTCGTAAATATCTAATCTCGTATATATATATATATATATATATATATATATATATTAGGTTGGTGCGTATGAAATGTCGGAATAAATGATTCTTATTCACTTAAGAATCCGACATTTCATTCGCACCAACCTAATATATATACATTTCTTCAACCTTGAAATAATTCGTCTCATAATAATTCGGTATCCTTTGGAAAGTACACGTCCGTCATAGCTCGCTCGAAATAATTACGGTCTAATAAAATAATTATACTAATTGTACATTGTTATTCTGAACCACCAGTGAAATTCCATAAAACGAAGTTTCACTTGGAGCTTTCGGTGGTGTTCTAACAGCGATATAATACTAGGAAGAATAGCAACAGTAGCAAACAGGCAGCAACAGCATCATGAGTACCAACGGCAACCAAACAACTTTCGACGTCATGTCGAAATCGTTTCTTTCTTCTCTCCTCTCCTCTCCTCTCCTCTTCTCTTCTCTTCTCTTCTCTTCTCTTCTCTTCTCTACTCTACTCTTCGTTTCTCTTCTTTTCCTCATCTCTTCTCTTCTCTTCTCTCAAAGAGAACTTTGAGAGAATTTCCTAAAACTTGAAAGTGCCTTGGTACCACACGGTATTCTATACTATATCGTACTATACACTATAATACAAACGATTCGTTCGTACCATTTTTAGATCGTAGAAGATCGAAAAGAAAGTCGAAAGACTTTATGTGAAAAATATTCGAAAAGTCTTGCCTTGTCGTAAAAGCTTCTTCTCTTTTCTATTTACATACATAAATACATACATACGTAGATAGATACATACGTTCTTACACACATACACACACACACACACACACACATATATATATATATATATACGACGGACGAGAACACCGAAAGCGTCGAATGTCGAAATTCTATCGGACGTAGTTTCGATAAGTGCAAAGAGAAGTAGAAAGAGAAGGAGTAAAAAGTCATTCGCATATTTTATTCTAGAAACGTTACCCACTAGCGCGAAAAGAGAAACGTTTTACAACATTTCTCTTATAACTTGCACTTTTTTTTTTTAACTTATGATTATAGAATATCTACGATATCATCGTATATACGAAATAACGTATCAGGTCGACCTTTTCCAATTAGCAACGAGTCGTTCAATTAAAAACGACGACATTTGGAGCTTCTCGATAGTCGGTCGTTCGAAACAATCGATTTCCC
>NC_062194.1:3379171-3382327 GCF_912470025.1 Vespa velutina
CGACATCGTATTCTATATTTACAAGCGTTAAAATAGGAAGAAGAAAACAAAACAAAAAGAAAAAAAAAAAAAAGAACGAACAAAATGGAGAAATAAAAAATGAATTAAAAGGAAAAGAATGAAATAAAACGTTAAAAGGGATTTACATTAAATACCCTGAAGCAAGAGAAGAGAGAGAACGATGAAGGGCAGCCAGTTTATACGATCTGTTTCTGGTATAGGCGCATACAACATCGTTCTCTTTATCGTGCTTGCAAAGCTCGGAAAGCTTTCGCGAGGTCGACGTAACTCGAAATAATACACGCAATAGCTAAGTACTTAGGCGGTTGTATGAATTACGCGTATCTGAAACTTATTACGTTCTCTCACGTTTGCTTTCGTATATTTGAGTACAAACATGTGTGTGTGTGTGTGTGTGTGTGTGTGTGTGTGTATGTGTGTGTGTATGTATTATTTCATTCCTCTCTTAACTCTTCCTTGTCTTTTGCCTCTCCTCATCCTGCTGGGTTCCCACCCCCCCCCCCCGCCTTCTTCCCACTCTCAAGAATCCCTTTCTAAAACTTTCCTAATATTCGTGAGCGACTCGATAAATCCTAAACTTTTCCTCTTGAGACAAATGACTAATAAAAGTATGTATATAATTTTTATCATTTTAATTCATTACGTTTAAACGTTAGCAATACTCATATATATATATATATATATATATCGGTCATTCATCAACGAATGAATATATATATTAATCGTAACTTATTTAACATTATAATTATGACAATTAATTATTAATAATATTATATATTAGAAAATGCTTGTAATACACGAATAAAGAGAACAGATATGTAATTCATCGATATTATTAACTTTAACCGATTAATAATAATAATAATAATAATAATAATAATAGTATGATATTTATTACCTTTTATATAACGTATGTATAAGTGACATATAAATTAATATCATTACGATTTATTACCTTTCTAACAAATTAATAACATACGTTAATCTTGTAATGAATCGTAATAACAAATTTATCGATACTTTCAGAATATAGAAATTAACATTGCACCGTCATATTATATCAAAATTAAGATCAATGAAAATGTCATACAACGACGATATTACTTTTCCCAAATTGAATAATAATAATAATAATATTAATAATAATGATAATAATTATAATAATAACAATGATAACAACAATAATGATAACAACGTAAACACGATGGTATCCAAAATACATATACATATGTGTACATACATACATACATACATACATACATACATACATACATACATACATAAGATAGGATAAATGTGTACACGCAAGAACGAACATCCGTGAATAATTCTCTCCGTCTGTCTCTCTCTCTCTCTCTCTCTCTCTCTTTCTCTCTTAAGAGATTATGTACACGTATATGCGTCTGTATACGTAAGGTAGATAGGAATGAAATTATGGCATAAATTATGACACACCAACGAATAATAGCACTACGTGCAAAATTAGTTCTGACAGTTGACGTTATGACATTACCTACAACCTCTCTCTGTGTCACTTTCTTGTTTCTCTCTCTATCTCTAACTCTATCTCTATCTCCATCTCTATCTCTATCTCTCTTTCTCTTTCTCTATCTATTTATCGTGCCCTTTACTCATCAGATTCAAATCGAAGCCACAGAAATTCAAGTTATGCGTATATATGTATATGTGTCTGTGTGTGTGTGTGTGTGTGTGTGTATATGCGTTTATGCGTATGCGTATTCATACAAATATATATGTATATGTACATGTATATATGTATATATGTATATATGTATATATGTATATTTATATACATGTTAATGCATAAACACGTGTTTCTACGTGCATTCAATCGTTTACATTTGTTTCGTATTGCCCTTCAACAAGGCAATTAAATCTACTGATTCATTTTAATCTACGACATTGAGAAATAGAAATCCCTTGAATTGTTTCCTCATAAAGTATACATATTAAACTTGCTATATGTGCATAATATTTTCTTCTACGTATATATCCTATCTATTCACTCGATATGATTTCTTCGTCATTCGTTCTCTCTCTCTCTCTCTCTCTCTCTTTCTCTCTTCTCATCATCTCGCAAATCTTCGCTTCGTAATAACCGTATATTAGAAGGGAAAACGCATAAAGTTAATGAAGCTTTGTCTTAAATATTTTATGCGGTCGAAGAATTGAATTTCAAACTATACGTACTTGCTCGTAATCGATGGTCTTTTTTTTTTTTTTTTTTTTTTTTTTTTTTTTTTTTTTTTTTTTTTCTTCTAAAGAGAACATAACTGTACACGTATGTAATCTTTCGTACCTATTAACGTTATTTAAATCTTCGTTTGATTTTCATTAAGTTTTATACGCTGGGGGTTTGCTTAAGATAATCGAATCTACGACGATGGATATGATAACGCATGCAATATTCTTGGATATTCTGATAATATTGAAAAGGTCTTACATATGATAAATTCATTAATTGATCGTGAGATTAATTAGATCGGTATTAATTGGTATTAAATTATGATTGAACGAATGATCGAAATTTGTTCTATCATAATATATAAATTCTCTTTCTCTTCTCTCTCTCTCTCTCTCTCTCTCTCTCTCTCTCTCTCTCTCTCTCTCTTTTTCTCTTTCTCTTTCTCTCTTGTTTCTTTTTTAATTCTTTTTTACTTTTCTACAAATCAAAAACGAAATTTATTCTGGTGTGTTTGATGATCTCTTCTTATCACTGCGTGCTATTCCACCGAGATATCTTTTATTCTCACCAGAAAAAATAATATATTTTCAAGGTAAAAGGAAAAGGAAGTAAAGACGCATATAAGAAGCTTGCGGATCTTATTCTTCTCGTAGAAAAGGAAAAAAAAAAAAAAAGAAAAGAAAAAAAAAAGGAAGAGAGAGAAAAGAAGAAGAAGAAAAAAGGAAGAGAAAGAAAGCGTATGAAAAAGAAGGCAAGAGTCATCTTCATATTAAAATCGTATGAATAAGAAGGAAGAATATATATGTATATATAAAGATGATAAACTGTGCCTCTCGAGTTAACATCTTTATTATAAAATTTTTGAAATAAATATTGTAATAATTGTACCCCAGAGATTGGCGACGCGAAAATCTTACAAGGTAAATTTT
>NC_062194.1:3382527-3392527 GCF_912470025.1 Vespa velutina
AAATCGTATCTACTATCGATAAATTATGCAAATATACAAAATATGTATTATTTTTCTTCTTGAGATAAACAATAAAAATACTTCGTTCGTACGATCATTATCCCCAATGAGAATTTCTTTTACGGTGTTAAAATTCAACCCTTTAAATTTGTTATTATCACGAGACGATATAAATTTTTAGGTGATAGAAATTTGCAAATAACTTTATTAACTTTCTGAACATTGACAAATTGCTCGATGAAATAATGATTATATACATATATACACACATACATACATATATATATATATATATATATATATATATATATATATATATATATATATATATATATATTACTCAGTCGTGTAAAGCAGAAATAGTTTATATTTTTTTTTTTTTTTTATTAAGACTATCTCGAGATTTTACGACTACAACGGTAGTTTAATATCGGCTATTCTTTATTTTGGACATTTTAATCGCTAGAACGAACATCGAGACTTCTCCTCTCACCCTTATCCCTCCCACTCTTCGACCCTTCTCTCTCGACGGTCTCGCCGTATAATCAAGTGAAATGAGAACAAACGTGATGATTAATTTCTCACCATTTTTTTTTGTCCCCTTACTCTTATACCTATCTATCAACACCCATACATAAGTATTTGTACTCTCATAGACGTACATCCACACACACACACATACTATATTTTTATAATTATGATACTCGACGAAGTATCGTTGTAATTAGAACGAGAATTAGAAATTATCTCGACGAGATTCTACGACAAGGATAAACAAATGTTTTCGTATTAATTCAAAATATCGTCCAATCGCATTTGTATTTTATTTATAATTATTAAAACTAAAACGATGTATCGTTTCGAACTATCAAAAAAAAAAAAAAAAAAAAAGAAAAAAGAAGAAAAAAAAGAAAGAAAAATTTCAACACGAATTTCTCGTATCTAGTGTTAAACGAACGATACAATTTTATCTTCGTTAATGTCAAATTTCAATAGGATAGATTTGAAATCGACTACAATCTGTAGTTGTGAGAAGCAAAAGAAAAAAGAAAAAGGAAGATAAGAACCAAAAAAAGAAGAAAGAAAGAGAGAGAGAGAGAGAGAGAGAGAACAATGATAAAGAAAAAGAAGTAGATCGAAATTGAATAATCCTAAAAAAAAAAAAAAAAAAAAAAGAAAAGAAAGGAAGAAAATAAAAAGGTACATTTCAAAAGTAACAATAAAATTTACGATTAGGTAGACTTTTGTTAAGTAAATGATTAAAGACCATGGCAATTTCTTCGTAAGAAGAATAATGACTCGAAGCTGGATTAAATGTACGTATGTGTATCCATAGGTATCTACCTACACACAAATATATATATATATTACAGGTAAATAGTAGGTATATACGTATATATGTATATAAATGCTACATATACTATTATGGCCGGTCGATCTTATAAATCGGTCAGGACGTTCGAAGTCGCGTAAAGAAGGCCTTTTACCTACGAGGAAAAGGGGGATGGAATGGTAGGAAAAGGGGAGGAAAAGGGAGAAGGGTAAGAAAGAAAAAGACTGGTTTAACAGAATAAAGCTAACTTGATATACGTTCACATGTTACATTCTAATATATCTTATCGGGATATCGATTTTTTTTTTTTTTTTTTTTTTTTTTTTTTTTTTTTTTTTTTTTTACTAAAAGGATAGATATTGCTTTCGAAATTCTACACGATTCTTTTGTATACATAGATATATATCGAGATACGAGATGATACATACGTTTTAAATCTACAGAAATATGATTTCTAGACGATATCGAGAATATTCTTTGTAGATTGAAACATAATTTTAGTCACATCAATTGTGTATATATATATATATATATATATATATATATATATATATATATGTATGTGTGTGTATGTGTATGTGTGTATATATATTTCTCTGTAAATAGATACATAAATATGTTTTCGAAATGTATTTCAGTATCAGAAATTAAATGAATTAAAGATTGAATGATTCGACAGAAGAAGTTGACCTCTTCAGATTTGGATGTGAGTGATTTGTCATATTTCATTTCGAAAAATTGACATAAAAATTATTTCGATGAGGATCGACGTAATATCAATCTCTCTCTCTCTCTCTCTCTCTCTCTCTCTCTCTCTCTCTCTCTCTCTCTCTCTCTCTCTCTCTCTTTCTCTCTTTCGTTCTCTCTCTTTCTCTATCTTTTTTTCTCCCTCGACGAATCGTTTCTGGCCAACGTAGCTATAACGTCGATGATCTTATCTCCCTTATCGTACGCAAGCATAAGGGAAGATTTACACCCTTTCCCTACCGTGATAACATTGCGACATGCAACCAAATGCAAAACCGAAATCAGCCACGCTCTTGGTTCTATCAAAATTCAGCGTAGCGAGGTTGGTACATATACACACACACATACACACACACACATATATATATATATATATATATGTACACGCTGTAGCTCTCTTTGCATCAAAGAAACGCGTATACTCATCGAGAGAGAGAGAGAGAGAGAGAGAGAGAGAGAGAGAGAGAGAGAAGAAGGGAAAAAGTAAATCGTTAAATCTCAAACCGACGGATTCAATAACGTCTAGAAAAATAATAATTCTCTTGATGGTGGACGAGCGCAAAGTATCGTTCGTTCTTTTCAACGATCGATAAAAAAAAAAAAAGAAAAAAAAATAGCAGGAGCAACGGATGACGTGATTTATTACTCAATCTTGTCTTCGAGTTACCCCCGCGACTATCTTTAACGTGCAACGAGAAAAACTGCGAGACGTGACCTTATTGTAGAAATTTAATAACATAGGAGAAAGGAGAAAGAAAGAGAGAGAGAGAGAGAGAGAGAGAGAGAGAAAGGAAAAGAAAAAAAAAATTGTTTTGAAAACCATCGAAGGATTTAGAAAAAAAAATGACGACGCGTTTCATGTCGTTGGTATTTTGCTTGGTTGAAATGAAGGACGAAGGAGAAAAATAAAAAAGATTAGAAAAAAGAAAAAAAAAAAAAAAGAAAACGAAAAAGAAAAAGAAAATAAAGGAAAGAAAAAAAAGGAACGTAAAAACAACACGAAAATGAAACGATAATCGCATGCCTAGATGCAAATTAATAATCTAAGTTTAGCCAAGTTATCAGGAGTAACGATAGTTCTTTGTCCTCTTTCATACATAAGTGTTCTTTAAGATCCAAAAGAGACTGTATAAAATTGTATAAAACGAGGGACAATTTAAATAATGAGAATTCGTGTTTCACGTATAGGCAAGGACTATTTCCCTATAGTAGACGATAACAGCCAACTGTATGTTGTTAACATTTAAGTATGTCTAACGATAGTGTAGACGATAATACATTACGTAAATATATAGCATCGCGAGTTTCGTAAAATATTGTTGAATTGAGTTTCTTCGTTATAAATACGTATGGGTTATCTATATGATGAAAGTTTAATACACTCGACTGGAATAAACAAAATTTTTTTTCCAAAGTATATTTGAATTTATTATTCATTGGTTGAAGAAGAAATGCTCGTTCGATATTATTCTGACAATAAGTCAATTTCAGTAATAACTTTGACAAAATAATTTGCAAGTAAATCTAATATGCTTATATATGTATTATATTAAATGGAAAATAATATATTAAAGTTATTCGTGAAATTACTTGGTCATTCATTTGACCCACTGTTAGTTATATATATTAATATATGTATATATATATATATATATATATATATATATATATATATATAAAAAGGTTAGGGACAAAATTTCCAAGCCAGCTTGAAAGTTCCTAAATTATTATAAAAGTCAATCAATCTTACCCGTGGACTTCTAATTATCTTCGGACTTTGCTGGACAAGTTAGAGTTATAGTTTTAGTTAACTTTTGGCCTATCCTGTATATATATATATATATGTACACGTACATATATATATATATATATATATATATATATATATGTATATGAAGATAGATCGATGAAGATACAGACAGATAGATATATTATAAAAATTTAATTAGATATTTTACGAACAGTATTATTACGTACATACGTATATATTATAAGTTTATAATGAATGAATTCATGGATATATATATATATATATATATATATATATATATATATATATATATGTATGTATGTATAGAAAAAGGGCCACGTACTAATTACGATGAAAGCAGTAGGTAGTTCAATATGGAGGACTCTCTATCAACGGCTATCGAATTTAGTATCGAGTCCAGAATGATGCTATTGAAGGAATATAAACCACTTCTTTCCCTCTCCCCCCACTCTCTCTCTCTCTCTCTCTCTCTCTCTCTCTCTCTCCCTCTTTCTATCTATCTGCTTTCGCACCCTTTACGAATAGTCCACTGAGCTTTCCGAATGGGCTCTTTTCACTTTTCATTCGTGGGTAGAGGACTCGAAACGTGAGAGAAAAAGAAAAAAAAAGAGGGGGGGGGCAAAAAAAAGAAATACGAAAAATTAGGTCGGGAAAACGCGAGTGAACGTCCTTTGATACTCCATGGTCGTTGGTGTTCCATTCGAATAATTATTTCTTTTGTATAACCCTTTTCTCTTTCTCTCTCTCTCTCTCTCTCTCTCTCTCTCTCTCTCTCTCTCTCTCTCTCTCTTTCTCTTGCTCTTGCTCTCTCATTGTTGATTTGTATTTCCCTCCGTCCATAACCACGTGATCAATCTACGAAAGGTACAATACTACCATTTCCCTCGTAACATTTTCATTTATTAAACGTTAGATTTTCCAAAAAGATTTTTCTAAAAGATACTAACTAAAAACTCTTACGGATATTTCGATATAGTTATGTTTCAGTATTATATATTATTTTCCATCGTCGAAATGATCGATACGACGTATGATTTATCGTCGCAATAAATAAGAATACTTTTCTACGCTCGTAACTTTGAGATTTTCAAGTTTTTTCTTTTTTTTTTTTTTTTTTTTTTTTTTTTTTTTTCGAAAAGCAAAGCTTATGTCAAACAACTGAAGTTACAGTATTTTGTAATCAATCTGAACGAAATAGTTCAGTCTTAAGATGCACGTTATATTGATATATTTTTTGAATCGTAAAATTTGTATCTTCGTATTATATAAATTTTTATTAAGTCTTATCCAAATATACATACGTAATATACATAAATACATAACATACATTAGATACGAATTATTTCAAAATGATATTTCGGTCGTTTATTTTCCATTTCAAATACGACAAAAATAATAATCAATGATGTTATATCACTGGTCAGTATACAATTTTTATTGTATATATACTAAACGGAGAACGAAGATTTCGTTCGTTCTCTTTGCCAATTTTTTCTTTTTCTTTTTTTTTTTTTTTTTGAAATACAATATTAATTACGTTTTCGTTCAAATAAACAGAGAAAATGATTACGTTAGGAAAGAGAAAAGACACAGGACGTCCGAGGAACGAAGAAGATACGAATTGAAATAAATTTTGACCGAACGCTCGGAATGGATGGCACGCTCGTGGCCGATCAATTTAAATGTTACTGGACCGCGATAAAACGAAGCGAGAAGGTAAAAGAGACTGAAAAAGAGAGAGAGAGAGAGAGAGAGAGAGAGAGAGAGAGAGAGAGAGATGAATCCGTTGAAGAAAAAAGAGGATGAGTTTAAATCCATGCGAGAGTCCTACTGGTGTATAAAAAAGACAGAGACAGAGAGAGAGACAAAGACAGAGAGAGAGAGAGAAAGGGGTAAGTGAGGGTGAGGGTGAGAAAAGGATAGAAAGAGAATCGAATATATTGCGAGTGCCTGTTACGAACATTTTCAAGGCTTTTGTGAATTGGCGCGTGTTTACCACGCTCAAACGAATAAGGTACGCGAACGCGCGCATCTGAACTTAACACATTAGTTTTCTATCTCTCTCTGTGTGTGTGTGTGTGTGTGTGTGTGTGTTGTGTCTATGTGTGTATCTGTGTGATCATGAGAATTCATTTTTTTTCCTCGCTTAACGCGAAAATCGTTTATTATTTTTCTTTTTTTTTTTCTTTTTTTTTTATTTACTTTTTTTATCTTTTTTATTTATTTATTTTGTTTTATTTTTTTTGTTTTTTTTTGTTTTTTTTTTTTTTCTTTTAAGAACGCTCTCGAGAAATACTTTAAAGAAGGTGAGGATAGGGAAAGAGTATGAAAGGATGGAAGGAATTTGTAAGTGTTATCTTAGAGACAAAAAATAAATAAATAAAAAAGAGAAAAAAGAAAATGTTAAATTCAACGAAATATTATGGATCGTCGATTTAACTTATAGAGCATAATAATAATAATAATAATAATATTAATAATAATAATAATAATAATAATAATAATGATAATTAATATTCAACTCGTGATACGGCAATCGATTGGACAAAATTTGTTCAAGGAAAACTTTGTTTCTAAACAAATTTGATTAACGTAAGATCGGAAGGAACGATTGAATGAATGAATGAATGAATGAATGAATGAATGAAGAAAAACTTAAAAGATTTAATCGCTCCTGTTAAAGAATTACGAAAGTTTTATTAGAGATATGAAGAATATTCGAATGGAGAAATAATTTCGTCATTGAGAATTTCTTTCTGAATTCTTCTTTTTTTTTTTTTCGCTACGAAGAAGTCGTAGTTTCTCGAAACTCGTCATTCTCCTTCGATATTCTTTTTCATTATTTTATTTTTTTTTTCTTTTCTTTTTTTTTTTTCTTTTCTTTTCTTTTCGACGAGAAATGACGTTCGATCGATGCAAATATCTTTTATCGGATGACCGAACTTAATAAGACGAAAATCTCGATTTCGACGTAAAATTAAAAATAAAAGTCAAAAGGGAAGAGAAGAAAAGGACGGAAAGAGAAGAGGAAAAAAAGGAAAAGAAAGAAAGAAAGAAAGAAAGAAAAAAAAAAAAAAAGAAAAAAAGAGAAGTTGAGAAAAGAAAAGAGTACGAATTGGTTCATCCGATGTATCATCACATCATACGTTCTACGTGTAGCAGCTCGTCGTTTGTTGCGTAGAGATTTAAGATATCCATTGTCGAAACCGATGAAAGGATATAAAGAAGTAATAGTAAGTCCCGCAGATTGGCTCTCACAAGGCTTTTCTGATAACACTTTGAGGTATTCGAAGTGAATCCGTTACTCGAGTTAAGAGGTTGGAACGATTGCAAGTGGGATTTTAACGAGTGGATTCTTCTGATGAATTTAATTAAGCACATTTCGTCGCAACCGCATGCTCTCAAGTAGAAACTTTTTTGAGATTATTCGTACGTCCTTGATAAGAAAGATACGAGAAGAAAAACGAATCGATTAATTCACAATTTTTCGAATTGTGAATTAGGCTAAGTTAAGTATTAAAATATTGTATAAGTTTAAGTATCGATTGTAAAAGATATGTAAAAATATCGATGAGGAAATATTGACGAAACAATTAAATTATAAAATTAATTATATTAAATATTTATATTAAATTATTAAATTAATTATAATTGAATATAAAAGGAGTAAAAGGTGGGGGAGTGATGGACGGGAGACGGGGGCGGGGGGCGCGGGTTAAGAAAAAAGAAATTGAATTAAATATATCATATATATTCTTGCGAACAATTTATTCATACACAATTTTAATATATAAATGAAATATATGACATAACATCGAATTAGATATAATCTTTATCTAGTTTCGTTGATTTTTTTCTAATTTCCTTCAAGGTGGATCCACCTTTCGAATAGGAAGAGAGATCTACGTGAGGATTCTTTACTCTAGGGAGACAAAAATAGATCGTCTGTGGAATATTTTCTAGAAAGAGAGAAAGAGAAAAAGAAAGAAAGAAAGAAAGAGAAAGAGAAAGAGAAAGAGAAAGAGAAAGCCTTCGATTCTCTGCGGTATGCAGGTACACACACATGGGCACACACATACCGCATCGTAATACCAGTGACGTATTTCGTTTATCCTACGATACCGTAAAATCTCGCGTGTATTCTCCTGACCGAGTGAAATTCTCTCGTTCGAATTATTCGCGAAATTCTCGATTGCAGGAAAAAGAGAGGAAATAAAAAGAGAGAAAGAAGAGAGTGACAGAGAAACAGAGAGAGAGAGAGAGAGAGAGAGAGAGAGAGAGAGAGAGAGAGAGAAAGAGAGAGAGAGAGCCAATGAAAAAAATGAATAGAAAAGAAAAAAAAAGAAAAGTAAAAAGAAAAGGAAAAAAGAAAAAGAAAGAGAAAGATAAAGGTACTGCAAAAGAGTTCGATTTGTGATAGGATATAATAACCAGGAAAAAAGTTATTTCAAAGATGTATAATAGATCTCTCGACAAATTGCAATGCTTTTCAAGATGAATTTATATTCGTTTGGTTGATAAAATTTAAAACGATTTATACGATCAAAAATCAGGATAAAATTTTGACATATCATATGTAGAGGCGTGGAAGCGCTAAAGTCTATTCAAAATCTCATTTTGAATCTACAGGGGGTTTTATCAAAAATTTGCGAACGACGAGCGAGATCAAATGTGTTCAATGGCGGCGTACTTGAAATCGGGATTGAGAAAAGTCTCTCTTGCTGCTCTCTTTTCTCTTCGTATCCCGTTTTATCGGATAATCGAGACCGAACTTCGAAATCCAAACTAATCTCGAGTTTAGAAGGGTGGGAGAGAGAAAGTCGATAAAGCAATAGTTACCTCACAGTGGTTCCTCTTTCTCGTATTAACGAGAACCGATGAATTAACTCTGCGATACTCCGAGTACCATCAATTTTACTACTCTCTCTCTCTCTCTCTCTCTTTTTTTTTCTATTTTTTATTCAACTCGAATGTCCCATTGTTTGTATTTTCGGTTAGTTTAACGATCTTCAGGATAGTTTGATATACGAAGTTCTAAAGTATATACGTAGTGTATTATTATTTTTGTTTGTGAGCCGATTAAAAGATAATCGTTAAAAAGTAAAGATAATTTCATGACAATGGGTATGAAGGATTTTTTTTTTTTTCTTTTTTTTTTTTCATTATTATTATTTTTAGAAAATTCTCAAACTTCTTAAAGAATTTTCTAATCCCAAAGGCGATCGTACGATAGAAAAGGATCAATAAAAACGATCGAATGATCGAAACGTTTGTTATTTAACGTGGGTATCATATATTTACGAACCATTATATATATATATGATCGACGGCTGACATCTTATTGCCTTTATCAGGATACAGGATAACGTCGATAAAACGTCAAAAGGGTTTCCTTTATTTTTTTTTTGTTTTTTTCTTTTTATTTTTTATCTTCTTTTCCTCGCTCGCATATGATATATAGAACGAAAGATAAATAGATAGAGAGAGAGAGAGAGGTAGAGAAAGAGAGAAATAGAATATATATGTGTATCTAATTGGAGAGAGAATCATCAGAGCGACTGGCTCGTAAGAGGTCGAGATACGTGCCGGTGACGATCATACGAGCAAATATCCGTGGGTAGGTTAGGATCGATGAAACAAAGGAAACGGGATTTGGTTGGCAATTAAGCACACACTATCGTGGCGAAGGGCTGTTGGGAGAAGGGTGGTACGGGTGGGAAGGGGAAGGACGGTGGATGAGAAACCAACCCCGCGACTAAATTGATGAATTTCACTCGCACGAAATGTCATCGACAAAGGCATCGACTTTTTTATCGGATCTTTTCGATTGTAAAAAATTTGCAAATAGAAATTGCGATAAAAGTGTAGAAAAAAAGATTTGTGTGACGGAAAGAGAAAGAGAAAGAGAAAGAGAGAGAGAGAGAGAGAGAGAGTGGAAGGTAGATTTAGGTTATATAAATCGATTATCGTTTATTCTAATTTCAGCTGTAATATATATATATATATATATTTTTATTCAAATTTGCTTTCTTAGGTTTTTTTTTGTTTTTTGTTTTTTTTGTTTTTTTTTGTTTTTTCTTTTATTACATTAATGCAAAAGAAAAAAGAAAAGAGGAAGGACAGAAACAAAGGTATGTAAATTATTTAGA
>NC_062194.1:3395027-3400027 GCF_912470025.1 Vespa velutina
GAAAGAGAATGACAGAGAATTAAGACAATGTCGATCGAACGGTGCAATGAAAAACAATGCAAAGTCAATTTTATCAGATCAAATTTAGAACACATTGTTTATTACGATAAATAATATGAAATGAATCTCAATCGGGTAATTCTCGTATATTTTAAAAGAATAATATTTCGAATATGTATGCGTCTATTCGAAACAATGCAAAAAAAGAAAAATATATATATATACTTTATTAAACGATTTATTAAAAGTTTTATTGAAATACGATTAATGATGTGATGCTAGTAATAGTAGTTAGTAGTAGTAGTAGAAGTAGTAGTAGTATATATATATATATATATACGTTTTCAACGTTTAAAAAATTCAAAATGCCGATTCATGTATCCCAATGTATTCAACACAGTATATTAAATATTAATACACATATACCCATATATATATATATAAATATATATTTACTATATACATTTGGGTGTGTGCATCGAAAGCTATAGACAATTTGGTAAAATAATGGAGGTAGAGATAGAGAGAGTCTGGCCCCCAGATGAACCTGACCAGACAGTGCCTTCCATTTAAGCGGCATCTTCCGAAAGCATCGTTGGAATAATTACAGGAACGCTTCCCTCGACGTATTATCTATTCATCTTACACCATGCTTCGAGCATATTCCGTGGGTCCCATGATATTCGTCGGCATCGTGATGATATTCGCAAACTCATCCAAACTCCTAAAACCACGAGTATGGTGATGAACGGTGGGAACCGTCTAATCTAATCCGGCTTTTCCCCTTTGCCGGTGTTCGAGCCTAGATAAAGCACGAAACACGGACACTCCACTTTAGGATACATGCTACTTCTAATTACTAAAACAGTATTTTCTCGACCGGACACCGCGTCTAGAGAGTCGTTTCTCTTTCAAAGACCGACGCCGACATATTTACGTGTATATTTTATGTCTTATATCCTTTCAAAGGAACGTATTTATATTCTGATTGAATTTTATCAATCGTAATATAAATAAACGAACGATAGCGAAATTTAGATATATGTTTTTCTTTGTGTTTCTTTTTGTTTTTTCCTTTTTTTCCTTTTTTTTTTTTCTTTTTTTTTTTTTTTTCTTTTTTTTTCTCATTTCTCTTCAATTCTCACATTTTATCAATCTTTTTCCGTTTCGTCTCGTGGATGAAAAAGAAACAGACGTAATTCCTTTTTTTCCTACCTCTCTCTCTTTCGTATATTGTTTTTTTTTTTTTTTTTGGTCTCTTTTTTTCTCTTTTTTCCTTTCTCTCTTTCTATTTTCTAAAAAACTTTCTCTCTAATTCTATCATCTCGTACTTTATTCGAGCAATTTGCAACAGAGAGATAGAAAATTTGTTTTCAATATATCTATCGAAGTATTTATATCTTTTGAAAATTTCTTTTAAGGGAAAAAAAGAGAAAACAAAAAAAGACAAAAAAGAAAAGTAATTTGGAAATTTGCAATGTCTTATAAGGAAGATGGATACGTAGTAGATAAAAATGAATACACGTTGGCATTTCTTCGTGCCTTATTTAATTCATATTCGAGTCATCCTGCATTCGAACGAAAGCTCTTATATTACGTTGGTACTTATTCTTTAAAAAAAAAAAAAGATAGAAAAAAAAGGAAGAAAGAAAGAAAGAAAGAAAAAAAATTTTTTTGCCCCTCGACGTAATAGAAGAGTTACAAGTACATACGCATGCGTACATGTGTGTAAGTTACGTAAGTAAAGTACGTAAATACGTAAATAGAGAGATACATATTTGATATACCTTAGTCAAATTAAATTTAGGACGGTACTCGACGAAATATCGTATTCGTCTTAAAAATTCACTGGGATGCTTGCTCTCTTACTCTCGCGAAGAAATTATCCAAATGGGCACTTGAAATATTTTTTGCTTTTTTTTTTCTTTCTTTTTTTGTTCTTTTTTTTTTTTTTTTTTTTTTTTTTTTTTTTTTTTTTTTTTTTTTTTTTTTGACGAATGATCAAGAAGAAGAAGAAGAAGAAGAAGAAGATGAAGAAGAAGATGAAGAAGAAGACGTGATAGAAAAGGACAGAAGTGGTGGTTGGGGGAGAGGGGGGGGGAAAGAGAGGGAGAGAAAGAGAGAGAATGAGTGAATAAACAAGTGAGAAAGAAACAAGCTCGTGAATTAAAAAGAACGGCCTACATATTCCTGTCAGTTGAAAAATAAAAACACTTTGCGGTACTCGACCGCATTTGCCGCACCGGTAAAAGCAGCAAAAGCAAATGTAAAAGGCAAAATGGTAGGTAGGTAGGTAGGTAGGTAAGTAGATGGTAGGTAGGTAGGTAGGTAGGTAGATATTACTGGCAAGCAACAGTGTCTGTCTGACTAACATAGCCGTTCTTCTATTTCCTAAGTCATAGCCCTTTGTACTCTTTTCGTGTTACACCATTTCAAGAATATTTTCTCCTTGCATTATTCTTCCTCTTTTGTCTATTTCCTTTCTTTTTCTTTCCCCGCCCACCCCCTCCCCCCTCTACCTCAAATAAACACGTGCCCGAATGAAAATCCTTCGGAGGGACCTTGTATCTCTCTCTCTCTCTTTTTTTTTTCTTCCTCCAAACTTTTTTTTTTTGCATCTTCTTTTTTCATTCGACAATAGCCTTGAATAACAAACTCGAGAAAGTGAACGTCCATCGTATACGTTCGTATAAATAATATGTACGCAGAATGCGTTAACTTCTTTCGTGGATAATGGGTACGAGTGAATTGTTCGTTCGTCGTTTTTTTTTTTCTTTTTTTTTTCTTTCCTCTTTTTTTTTTCTTTTTTTTTTATTATTGAAGAAGAAAAGAAGAAACGAAAAAAGATAAAGGCAAAGATAAAAAATAAAGTTGTACCTCCTGATCCTTTCTTTCTTTCTTTTCTCTTTTCTTTTTTTTTTCTTTCTTTCTTTTCTTGTTTTTTCTTCTCTTCATTTTTTTTTTTTTTTTTTTTTTTAAGATATCTATTTGTTAATTTGTTCAAAATGAATTTCGACAGATCGCGTTGATTTGAATGAATGAAAAAAAAAAAAAGATAAATTTCATTGAAATCGTACAATCGAACCGCGTGAGCGATTAAACGCGAACGCGAGAAAAGAAAAATATTACGAAACTTTGCCTTTCTAATATCACGATTTATATATATAGGTCTAATAAATAAATTCGAGTTTTGATATGCGGACAGTACTAAGATCATACGTGGGAATAATAAATCATTGATAAATCTCCAACGCCAAAGTCCTTGAGTTTGACTAAAGTAATAAATGGTATCCTTAATAATAAATGCGCACGCCGTTATCGTTCGTTCTAATTTAAAGGGTCACTCCTGAATTTTGCATTGTAGTATTAAAAAGTTGGAATTCGAGAATCGTCAAGTATTTGCATTCACAAAGCTCTCACGAATCGCAGATATTTCTTGAATTATGAGAATTTTCTTTCGCGCTCTCTCTCTCTCTCTCTCCCTCTCTCTCTCTCTCTCTCTCTCTCTCTCTCTCTCTACCTCTCTTTTTTTCCATGACGAATGGAATTTGGTATAACGCCGTTTCGTTGAACACGGATTATATAGTTCGCGAGGATATCTTAAAGGTCGACTAAAAAGATATATATATATATGTGTGTGTGTGTGTATGTATATATATATATATAGTCTGACGATCGAGCGTAGTGAAGATCGTTTTATCGTGAAACTCACACGACGACGATACTATCTTCTATCTCCCTCTATCCTTTATTTTTTTTTTTTCTATCTTGCCTCTCTCACTTTATTCACCTTTAATGGCCTCTTACGTGGATTACCTACTTTCTTACTTTTTTCGCGTGTGCTCGAGTGATTCCAAACGAGGTATCTAGCTCGAATTTTATTTCTTCGTGAAAATTGCTAAATGGGATATAAACTGTATAAATGAGACCTTGAAAATAATCCGATAACGTTTTGTGCAATTTTTCTCTTTTTCTCTTTTTCTCCTTCTTTTTTTTTTTGCTTTCTTCTTTTCTTTTCTTTTCTGTTTCTTTTTTTTTTTTTTGTTTTCTTTCTCTTTTTTTTCGTTCGTTCGTTCGTTCGTTCGTTCGTTTCCCTTTTATTTATTTATTTATTTACTTGTTTGTTTATTTTTCATTTTCTTTTTTCTCTTCTTTTTTTTTTTTTTTTCTTTTTTTGGTTTTCATTGACGAAACAACACGCATACGATATTAAGTGACTTCGATTTGAAAGATAAACCAAGCGAGCTAATCCTATATATATATATATATATATATATATATATATATATATATATATATATATATATATATGTATATATATGTATACATGTATTAAAAATAAAATTTATACTTCGTATTTACCGCGGTAAAAAGTGTGACATTGTTTCGTGACGATGACATTGAGAGAGAATATCTAATAATAAATAAATCTGATTATTTTTTTTTTTCTTTTCCTTTTTGTTTCGCGTTCGTTACGAGTGGAGAAAGTAAAACAAAACAAAAAATAGAAAAAGAAAATAGAAAAAGGAGTGCAATAACCGGAGTAACGAGAGAATAGAGAGGGGAAAATGGGAAGGGAAAAAAAAGAAAGAAAGAAAAAAGAAGACAAAAAAAGAGAGACAAGCAAACGTATAAAAAAAGAACATATATATATATATATATATATATATATATATATATATATATGTACATTTTCATAGTTCGATAACCTCTTAAAATTTGTACGACATTATACGATGCAAATGACACGTATAGCTGTTACAAATACAAAAGCATGAATTAACGATCATTGAATGGTATCTGTGGTAGTTTTCGACGATGATGTCCACCGCTAATGTTATAAATTTTCCACTTATACGACTGATCCTGGATAAATGCTAGGTTTTACTTTGAAATTACGTATGTATACGTACATACACACTTACATATACGCATGTACATACGTGTATTATTATTTAGATACACAGGTAATTGTTCGTGTTAGCTATCCGCGATACCGC
>NC_062194.1:3410027-3430027 GCF_912470025.1 Vespa velutina
TTTTTTATTTCTCCTTTCGCGCGACGCGATCGCTCTATTTCATGTCTTTTTTTTTTTTTTTTTTTTTTTTTTTTTTTTTGATTCGTTTTCCTGTTCATTTTATTTAACTTCAACATTAAATCAGGAATATCGCACAGGTGGGAATTTCTCCTGGAAGAGGGGAAAAAAAATAGGAATAAGTAAATTATTATTATTATTATTATTATTATTATTATTATTATTATTATTATTATTATTATTATTATTATTATTATTATTATTATTATTATTATTAATTATTATTAATAATGATAATGATAATAATTTTTTTACGAACGTAAAAATACGACAATCCGATCGTATGAATATCTTTTTTCAATTATCACCAAAATATAATACATTGTAATTGCGTGTTAAATAATCGCGCTATATTATCGGGGGAAGATCGATAAAATGAACGACAGTATGCAAATAGAACGTATTTATCCCATTAATAAACTCGACAGTTATAAGTTACTTGGATTTTAGTTTAACTCCCGTTATTATCCACCTTTAATAATCGTAATGCCGCAAAATTATCCCATAACACAACGAATTGCCATCGATGATCATCAATTTACGATTGTATAACGTTTGTATTTAAATGAATTAAGGGTTTCATATCGATATCCATGCGATTTCATTCTTTCTTTTTTCTTTTTCTTTTTTTCTGTTTTTTTTTCTTGTTTCCTTCTTTTTGTTTTTCTTTCTTCCTTTTTTTCATCTTTCCGATAGACCATATATCTTTGATAAACTTTATAAATTCTTATTGAGAGAATAAAAATCCTGATTAAGAAAAACAGACAATCGTTGTGTTTCATTAAATATCTATCAAACTTCAATTAAAGGAAGATTCGAATTCATTGCATTGACGTCATTGGTCTACTTTGAAAGGCTCGATGAAAAGTTGATTACTTTCAAAGCTATTCAAATCAACGACAAACAACAATCGATTTAATTCGAGTCAAACTTTTCAAAAGAATTAAGTGAAAAACTTCGATTGTTATGCATCGAAAAATATCTAAGCTTAATTAAAATTATATTGATATTGATATTTGAAAAAATAATAATGCTTTTTTTTTTTAATAATACAATATTAACAACAACAACAACAACAACAACAACAACAACAACAATAATAATAATAATAATAATATTGTCTCTTATAAAAGTCGGCATGTCGTCATGTAATTCAACCAAAAATTTTTTAACAACAACAACAACAACAACGAATCGACTTGAAAGTATATTATTTAACAAAAATATTAATCAAAAATATTCATAGAAATGATGAAATTATTTTCTCATAATTAACGTGAAATAATTAAACGAATAGTTCGGTCAATGAACGTAATATATACGTCATTTGATCTTGAATTTCAAAGACGAATAATTCTTACAGTTCTTCTTTCATTAATTATATTCAATTAGGGTGTTAGATCATTGATTCTTCGTTTTATTTTTATTCTTATTCTCATTCTTTTGTACTTGTATTAAAATACTTGAATGGAAAGCATCGAGAGAAACGGCATTCCGCAAACATTTTGCCACGCGGTATAATGCGCTTACGAGTCTTTAATGCGATTCTCGAGTACTAAAGGCTGCACTAAGATGTCGCATTTTCTGAAGCTGAAGAGGAGAAGAGCTTTCACAATCCTCCCCCTTTATTTCTCTTTCTCTCTCTCTCTCTCTCTCTCTCTCTCTCACTCTCTCACTCTCTCTGTCTCTCTTCTTTATCTATCTTATCCTTTCCCTCTCTTTCACGCTCTTTTCTTTCGTGTTTTCTTGAAGAGCAAAAGCAATTTATTGAAAATGTTTTCTCACCTTTCTTCCTTTTTTCTTTCTTTCTTTTTTTTCTCTTTCGTTTTTTTTTTTTTTTTCTTTGTTTCTTTTTTCTCCTCACGTGAATCGTATTGGCATAAATAAAATATCTGACGTTTGAAAAGAATAATAATTTCTATCTTTCGAATTTATTCCGAGTACGTGGAAACGATGATGGTCGTTTAATAATGATCAAGGCATTAACTTAAGAAAAGTTTTATATATATATATCGTTATAATGACGTTTAAACATTATTGCTAATAACAGTTGGAATTGACGATGTCTACCTATTGCGATCGATGTTAACTACGTACAAGCGAATTTATATGCCTGTCACTTATATGTACACAAATATGTACATATATACATGAAACGTATAAGCTTAGCATATACTCTGTATATATATATATATACGTGTGTGCGTGTGTGCGCGTGTGTGTGTATGTATGTGTGTATATATATATAGTAAATGCAAATAAAAAAGTAAGAGCAAATTGAGATGAATTATTTGGTACAAAAGCATCGAATTCTTTAACAAAAAAAAAAGAAAAGGATTAGACATAGACAATGGTCGTTTAACGAATGTAATTAATTATGGGAAAAGAGAAGAAAAAAGGAAAATAGTGTAAAAATAAAAAGAAGTAAAAAAAGAAAAGAAAAGAAAAGAAAGGGAAATGATAAAAGTGACATTGCTCTATATTTGATCGACTTCCTCCATTTGACTTAGTCTCTAAAAAAGTAGACAGTTAGAAGTTAATAGAACTTTTACGCGACAAAGAGAACCGATAACTAAGGTCTTAGCTGATCGCTGAATTGCTATTGACCAAAGTTAAAAGAAAATGAGCGCTCCACCCGAACAATTACTTCTTCGTAGATATACGAAGAAAAAGAGAACGAGTTAGATAACTCTTGTTTTATATATATATATATATATATATATATATTTGCTAGTAAAAAACAAATATTTTCTTTCTTTTTTATTTATTTCTATCCTTCTTATGAATTATTATCTAATTAACGTTATATAAAAATTTTTTCAGAGAAATCTTATTTATTTATTTATTTATTTATTTTTCTTATTTCAACCAATCCATAATCTCTCTCTCTCTCTCTCTCTCTCTCTCTCTCTATATATATATATATATATATATATATATATAAATATATATATATATATATATATATATATATATGATATATGATATTTATATATATCACATTGCGTATCTCGATTGTGCAAAATTATTATGTTACATTCGATTCCAATTACATTTACACGCAAACAAACGGAGATAATAAATAAACGCTTGTGTATCTATCAATGGTGATGTTCGATTAAAAGCCTTAATGAGTTTTATTAAAATTTCGTTACGAACAAAGGAGAGAAGAAAAAAAAAAGAAAGAAAGAAAGAAAGAAAGAAAAAGAAAAAAAAACAGAAATAACGGGAAAAGAAAGAAAAAGAAAAACAGAAATAAATATAAATATATGAAAATGTTAGTAAAACAAGAAGTAGAAAAAGAAGAAGAAGAAGAAGAATAAGAAGAACAAGAAAAGTAAACTTCTCGACTTAATGTCGACCGTGAACTATCGATCCTCGGCAAAGGACACGTTGAGTATAAACATGAAAGACAGAGAGAGAGAGAGAGAGAGAGAGAGAGAGAGAGAGAGAGAGAGAGAGAGAGAGAGAGAGAGAGAGAGAGAGAGAGAGAGAGAGAGAGAGAGAAAGAGTGATGGTGGTAATATAAAAGCAACGATGGAGTCCACGTCTAGGCAGATGAACACGCGATTACTCTCGGGAAAGCTCCATGCGTCGACATTTAATACGATCTCCATGTTTCCGTCCCATCCTGAGAGCTTTCCCCAGGCGCATATGTTCCACGACATAATTATTTGCATAGCCAATTAATGACGTAAACTGGTACCGGAACACAATTGCGATGTCAATTAACGCCTACCATCCGTGCACCGTAACAATTATCTTTCGATTCGAGTTCTATCTGTGTAGGGAGGGTACAATTGGGTGGGGATTAGAGGGGGTAGGTTAGGGAGAAGTTAGGATAGGGAGAAGGAAAAGGAAAATAATAATATATTTTCTTATTTTTGAAAAGAAGAAGATGAATAGGAATAGATTGACAATTTTTTTAATTTATTATTTAGCCATCTATTTATTTATTCATTTATTCATTTATCCATCCATTTATCTATCTATCTATCTATCTATCTATCCATTTATTTATTTATTTATTTATTTATTTCCTCTTTTTTCACTACGCAAAATAAAATATGTAGTTGTTAAATATTTTTAAAGTAATACTTTTTCGAAAAAAATATATCCTGCGTGTATATATATATATATATATATATATATATATATATATCTTCTGGATATTTATGAAAAATATGAAAGATATTTTTCAACTTTGTCCCCGAGGGAACTATTATCAGAGAAGGTTAGAACGGTGTAATGTAACGCAGTAAACTTCCATTATTTATGTGATTTTATTACAACAACAAAATATTTAGTTCTCATCGATCAATCGATATTTCAACTATCATCTAATAGTTTATTTTATATCCAGTTGATTCGAGTGATTGAATGAAAAAAAAAAACAAAAAAAAAGAGAAGAAGAAAAAAAAGAAGAAGACAAGAAAGAAAAGAAAACAAAGTTAAGAAATCAATAATTATTATCAATTTAAAAACGATCTGTTTAGACAAAACGTGAATGATCATTATCATTTGAGACAATGATCATTGTCATTTGATAGAAATTTGTTTCGTTTTCAAATCACTTTCTGTTTTTTTTTTTCTTTCTTTTTCTTTTTCTCTTTTTTATTTATTTATTTTTTTTTTGTTCTTGATCTTCACGAATCATCCTCCAAGAAGAAGGAAAACTTATTTAAAAGTTATAAATTCGTAAGAAGAAGAGATAAAAAAGGAACATATTTCACCAAGGATAAATTGTGTCTTCTTAAAATCAACTTTTAGATTTGCAGTGAATACGTACATACGTACATTCACACACACAAATATACGTACATATATATATATATATATATATATATACACACATATTTCGAATGCGTACCCAGAGGCGTTCCACGTTAAAACGTAAGCGAAGATTTACGAACTTTCAGGTTTACATTCAATCGAGACGTTGCCCTACGTTGACCTGGTTACGTGCCGGGAAAGTCTCAAAGTTTTAGCTGTCTATCGATGAACACACTAACGTGCACATTTCTCTTCATGTCCTTCTATAACTTTTAGCGACGTTTAAAGAATGAAAAAGAACTATCGACTCGTACTCCAACACTTATCGTTTATACTTATCCTTACATTTGCACCTTTAATTCGAACGAAACTACTTTGGCAAATTCACGAAACTAAAGAAAGAAATAAGATGGATCCAAACAAAAATCTGATACTTTTCTCAGATCCTAACACGGAGTATGAGAGATAAGAGTTCGACGAAGAGTTTCGTGCTTTTTTGAAATTTCATGTGAAAAACTCCACCAGTTCGTTCTTTCTTTTTTTTTTTTTTTTCTTTTCTTTTTTCCTTTTCTCTCTTTCTCTCTCTCTCTCTCTCTCTCTCTCTCTCTCTCTCTCTCTTTACAATCGAGATAAAGACGGTCTGACAGACTGACAGACTGACAGACAAACAGAGAGAGAGAGAGAGAGAGAGAGAGAGAGAGAGAGAGAGAGAGAGAGAGAGAGAAAATAAAAGATGAAAAAAAAAAAGTTGAGGTAGAAACGAGGACAGGAATATATTCAAGCTATTTTCTATTTATCGATCATCTCGGTAATGAATTCGTTCTGATATAAAATATCGACTGTACAGTAAACGCATCCGACACACCTATGATAAATATGTCGAAGCGAGACTAAAGTTTTTCTAAGCGAATCCCACGTGTCTCTTTCTCTCTCTCTCTCTCTCTCTCTCTCTCTCTCTCTCTCTGTGTCTGTCTATCTATCTATCTATCTATCTCTGTCTCTGTGCAAACTCAAAACACACCCTCTGTTCTTTTTCTCTCTAATATTCTTTTCTCGATCAAGGACGACACAAAAATAGGCAAAGGACCTTCTCGTCCTCGTTAATCGTCTATTCCTTAATGCGTTCCCTCCCTAATAGCCTGTAACTCATCGTAAGTGGGTGAACGAGTTTAGTTTCGCTAATTGATATTTATCGAGGTATTTTAAATACTCACGGGCCCATCCTAACTTTAATGAGACTATCAAATGAAATTGAAAAGTTCGAGGAAATACATCGACTTGCTTATTTACGCATGAATAATGATAGACGACTATTACAGAAATTTTTCTTTTATACTTCCACATGAATGTAGAGAGAGAGAGAGAGAGAGAGAGAGAGAGAGGCTAAAAAAGAGAAGAAATCCTTTTTTCTTTTCTGTATCTTTTCTTTTCTTTTTTCTTTTTTTTTTTTTTTTTTTTTTCATCAACTCATCAAAAATGCCGTGTCAAGAAAATAAAAAGCCTTTCTAAATTCTCTTTTATATATATATATATATTTTTTTCCCCCTTTTTTTTTGTTTTGTTTTTTCTAAAATAAAATAAAATAAAAAAAAAAAAAAGAAGAAACCAAGCTAAAAATTCTAATTACGATCTTCGTGTACTCAACAAGCTGGGAAATGAAAAGTGATGAAAACAGAAAACAAAAAAAAGCAAAAAAACAGAAAAAAAAAAAAAGGAAAAAGTAATAAAGTAAACTGGAAACTCTTGGAAGATAAACTTAAAATTAATGTTAAAAAGTCTCAACTGCTCTTTTTCTACGTAACTCTTAACCGTATATAATATATCCTTCTGACGAATATTAATCTTAATAATCTTTTGCTCCTCGTCGCAATTTGGTATATTTAAACGTTTACAGAAAAGAAGAAAAAGAAGAAGAAGAAGAAGAAGAAGAAATAGAAGAAAGCAAAAAGAAAGAAAAAAAAAAAAAAAGGAAAAGAAATTTCGAGTCGAATTTCAATTTACGCTTCGAGAATTTTATATATCAAGATCAATAAAGATTCTTGATTAATCACGATGGGATTTCGTATTAGTCTGATGCTATCAAGCGTTATATCGTTGGCTAATGCGATAGACTCTTCCTCTCTCTCTCTCTCTCTCTCTCTCTCTCTGTGTATGTGTGTATGTGTGAGTGTCTCTCTATCTCTATTTCTATCTCTATCTCTGTATCTATCTCTGTCTCTATATCTGTCTCTGTCTCTGTCTCTCCCGTGCAAGCTCAAAATGGCTGGTCATAGATCACTAAGAACTCGAGTGCAGATCCGGCTGGTGGTTGTTCGGAATATCACCGGGTCGCATCTGGTCAGTTATAAGCTGTTCCCTGGACCGCATGTGCTTCCGAAGGTTTCAGTACATAATCGAGATATAGAAGGAGAAAGAGAGAGAGAGAGAGAGAGAGAGAGAGAGAGAGAGAGTTAATAATAATGTCAAAATGTGTGTATCCTTTTCTTCTTCTTCTTCTTCTTTCTTATTTTCTTTCCTTTAGAACTTAACTATAATGTAAAAAAGAAATAAAATTTTATTATGCCAGAGAAAAGAGAGAGAGAGAGAGAGAGAGAGAGAGAGAGAGAAAGCGTGAAAGGAATGAAGAGATAAGTGCGAAACGGGCGAAACTGGAAAGGGAATGAAAGAGAGGAAAAGAGAAAGAAAATGCGACAAAAAATAGAAAAAAAAAAAAAGAGAGAGAAGAGAAAAAAGGGAACACCATGGCTGATCCTTTGATCAGAGTTGAGTTTATAAAACGAGTCCAAGTTACGATAACCCCCGTCGCGAGTTATATGCTCTTTTCCTATCTTTTTTTATCGTAGGGTCGCGCGCCGCGCTCTTCCAAACGTCCCTTAATCACGCGAGAAGCTACACCCCCAGGTCAATAATTGGAAAGATAAACAAAGCTCCTTCAACGAGCACGAATACAATGGTTAAAATGCTTTACGATATGAGAGCTTCAATAATATACTCATCAATTAAATATTAGGTATTTCTAAATGTATATCTGTGTGTTTGTGTTTGTTTGTGTGCGTGGGTTTATTTGTATGTGTATGTGTGCGCGTGCACGTGTATCATTTTGATGGTAGTTTCGGGAAATTTAGGATTTAATTAATAAGATCATAGGATCGTATTAATGATTTATGTTAAATCCACCAATAACAACGAACATTTCGGTACATATATATATATATTTATATATATGTATATATGTATATATGTATGTGTATGCGTGAGTGTAAATCTTTAAACATATATACTATACATGTGCGTAGACTCGTAATAAACATTATACATAATAGATCGTCATAACGTTTCGACTAAATTCGACATCTACAATTTTGTCGATTGTATTAACAAATGTAAGTTAACATTGATAAAGAAAAATTATATATTTATGTAAAAATTTTATGTGTAATTTGTAGAAATTTACAAACGTTCGTAAAATTTCGTTCTCTTCGTTTTCTTAATGATTTTCGATGTTTCCAAAAAAAAAAAAAGAAGAAAAAAAGGAAAAAGAAAAAAGAAAGAAAGAAAGAAAGAAAGAAAGAAAGAAAGAAAGAACATAAATTTACGAAAAAGATACTATCATTGTATTTTAATTACTTTGTACCAATAGAGATAATATCTTTTTTTATTACGTTAGACGATAAAAAAAAAAAAAGAAAAATGTATCGATCGTTTGTGAGAAATTGAGGGAGAGCTTTTTTGATAACTAGTTCGTTTAGCAATCATAAATCTTGCTTCTCTTCTTAAAAGTCTCCTCCTCTTCCTCCTCCTCCTCCTTCTCCTCTTCTTCCTTTTCCTCATACTTCCTGCTCTTCCTTCTTCTTCTTCTTCTTCTTCTTCTTCTTCTTCTTCTTCTTCTACTTCTTCTTCTTCCTTCTTTTCATTGCTCTTCTCTTCGGCGAAGAAGGAATACGGAATGTTTCAGGCCGAGAAAAGTTAGTTATTGCTTTCCGATTCGGTGTCATACTTTCATACTCTTCCACCTAGTTACTTCCTCCTAGGTATGAAACTATGTGCTTTGAAACTTTGTCATGCACGTGCAACACGTGGTAAAGACATTTGCTGGAGGGAAAAACGCGAAAGTCAATCTATAATGTAGGCTGTATGAGTCATGCGCTTTGATCGATAGACGTTCTACGTTCCTCGTTGTCTGCGCTTCAAAGCCGCTCCTCGATTCGTGATTTTATTTTTTAAATCTTATCTTTTACGCTTTTCGATTCGATCGAAACAAAAAATAAATAAATAAATAAATAAATAAATAAATAAACGAGGAAATGAAATTTTTCGATAGATTATGATACTTTCGATAGAGTTAAAAAGCATAAGACTTTTAACTATTTTAATATCAGAAGGAGTCCCATGATATCTCGACAAGATATCGTTATTGCGCTCGTTAGTTTGATTAATGAGAAACGTCGTAAGTCGAGATTTTCGTATTATTTATTTCTTCATTCTCTTTCTCTTTCTCTTTCTCTCTCTCTCTCTCTTCCTCACTCCTCGTCCGATGAATTATAATAATCTCAAAAGAAAGCCAAAAATACGATGAAGGGGACTGAATGGTGTCGTACACGAACGATATTAACTCGAAACGTCATCTAATCAAATGTCTTATTCTATTTTTTATGTAGATTCAATGGTGTTCTTTTTTTTTTTTTTGTTTTTTCTTTTTTTTTTTTTTTTGTAAGGAAACAAATTTATTATTCTAATTTAATTACTTTTAAAGAGTGCACGAATGCAAATGGTTAACGCATTTTTGAAAACGAAAGATAAACAAAATATACTGCACCATTTTATATTTCGCAATTAAACAAAAACAAAAAGAATGATCTCGTATGGTAAAATTAATTTTGAACGTACCTATATAAATATTATTAATATATAGGATACATGCGTATAGATTAATATTTTATCGCAACGATATATCTAACTTATGTCTTTCGTAGATAAGAAAATTTGCGTTATTAAAAAATATTGAGAAATTTGAATGAGAAAATATTCTTGTTTCTTTATTATTATTATTATTATTATAAAAATTCGTGTAAAACGATTCGAGAGAAAGAGGGATAGAAAAAAGAAAAAAAAAAAAAAAAAGAAAACTTTGTCCCTTGTAATATTCAAGTTTCATGAATCGAATCGTGATAAAGTTTCGAAGAGAAAATCAATCGTTTCATGATTTTTTCGAGTGGTTCACGGATGTTTAACGTCGGTTAACATAACATTGATAGTATCGTCCACGCTTTTCCATCGCCCTTTCTCATTCGAGCCGTTCTCGTTTTATCGATGGCGAGGCATCGATAACCGAGCGTTCCGTCGAGCAATGCGCCTACTGCCCACCTACCGACCACTATCACTGAATAAAACTCTCGCCCCTAAAATTTAAGTACTTGTCGTCACGCGAACATGGTAGCTCAACCTGGTAGCACAATGGACATTAACATTTTCTTTTTCGTTTGAACGCACTATATATATATATATATATATAGAACGCACTATATATATATCTGTTGTATATCTAAGAAAAAAATTTTTTTCCAAACGATCGATCAAATGTCACAAATATCGTAATAGATAATTAAAAAATTGTTCTTTTATTATTTTCATAATATATTCGAGAGAAAATCGATATCTTACCAATCTTATCTTCTTTTTCTTTTTTTTTTTCTTTTTTCTTTTTTTTCTCTTTCTTTTCTTTTTACGATACGCGCGAAAAACTTTTAATGTATAATTTTTATGTCATTAGCACAGAGAGAGAGAGAGAGAGAGAGAGAGAGAGAGAGTGAGAGAGATTTTTTAATTTTCGATAAATATTATAAGTATACGAATAATTTCATATTTTAATATCAATAGATATACGATGTTTTAATATATGTATCGACTAAATTCAAGTAAATAGGAAAAATAGAAAGAAAAAATAGAACAGAAAAAAAAAAGAAAATATATATATATATATATTTCTCTTGTCAATGTTTTGTCCATAAATCGTGGATTTTCTTCACGTTGAAATTATCCGTCACGTCATTAATTGAAATAAGAGAAAGGGACGAATGAAAGGGAAAGAAGTTCTCGTACGAATAAGATTTCTTCTTATTTCCAAGCCGAAATAATTCTCGGAGCGTGTATAAGGGTCCAGTTTTATTACAAGTTTGAATTTTATCTCTGCTTTACTTTCTTTTCTTTTTCTTTTTCTTTTTTTTTTTTCGTTTCTCCTCTTTTCCTTCCTTCCTTTTTTTCTTCCCCCCCCCCCCCCTCTCTCTCTCTCTCTCTCACTCTTCTTCCTACCCCCTTTTCCTTTTCTTTTCATATCGTATCGCTTCGTTTCGTTTCACTTTTTTTTCTTTCCTTCATGTTCGCGAGAGAACTCTCCCATTGCCCTCCCACGAGACAGTGCATCGTACACTTTCCTGATTATTTTATGAAAACGTCCATTATTCCGCACGCTCTTGAAACGTTTATGTCTCGGGCACGAAAGACTGTGGCGAAAAAAAAAAAGGAAAAAAAAAAGAGGAAAAAAAAGGCAAGATAAAAAAAAACAAAAAAAGAAAAAAGAAAAAAAGGAAAAACGAAAAAACGGGAAAAGAAAATAAACGAAAAAACAAAGGACAAAAAAAGGAAGAAAGAAAAAGAAAAGAATGAACAAAGGAAGAATAACAAGAGAAAAAGGAAGGCACAATAGTTTTAGGACATGCGAATTTGGAGAAAGTTTGTGAAAGTGCAAGAAAAAAAAAAAAAAAAAAAGAAAAAAAAAGTTAAAGTGAAAACATCGTCCTTATTGTCGTCATCGTCGTCGTCGTCGTCGTCGTAATCGTTGAAAAGAAGAAGAAGAAAAAGAAGAAATGTTCGTATCATTATCACGAGACTTTTCTTCTTTTCTTTGATGAATCATGTGTTAAGAACCCATTCACATTTGTAAGATTAATGAATAGGGAGGGGGTAGTGTAAAATAATTAATGACAAATAAGTGAAATGGAAAAGAAGAACATATTGCTTTATAAATACGGTCAAAAGAGAAAAGCCATTCGTCTTTTCGTTCTTTACGTTTCAACGCTAAATTAAAAACGAGAAATTCTTTGAAAAGATATATATATATATATATATATATATATATATATTTCTTCTTTTTAACTTTCTTTCTTTTTAACATTGCTCTTTTCAACCATCGTCATCGTCATCATCGTCGTCGTCATCATCGTCGTCATCGTCGTCGTCGTCGTCGTCGTCGTCTTCGTCGTCGTCGTCGTTTGTAACTCATAGTCCACTAAACGAGAAACGAAATCCTCTGATGGGTTACTAAAAAGAAAACTAAAAGCAAAAATGGCAACGCTAGAATTACAATTGGGAAGCTATTGGACGAAAACGTTGCTCTCTCTCTCTCTCTCTCTCTCTTTCTCTCTTTCTCTATCTCTCTCTTTACAAATATCCATTTGCGCGCTGGACCTGGAAGGACGAATGAAATCGAGGACAAATACGAATGAATGAACAAATTCTCTCTCACGAAGCTCCGACATTTTATTCGGACAACACCGAGTAGATCCTTTTTTTGTCTCCATTTTCTTTTTCTCTTTTTTTTTTCTTTTCTTTTCTTCTTCTTTCTCTTCTCTTTTATCCTTTTTCTTTCTCTCTGTTTTCTGTTTTTTCTACTTTTTTTTTTTTTTCCTTTTTTTTTTTCTTTTTTTCATTAAACGATTTTTTACGCTTCGCTTTTTCATTTCCCCCATTTAAATTACTATTCCGTACGTCTTCTCTTTTCTCATATCTCGAAAGTATCGAAAGTCATTTGAACCTTTCGTTCCTACGATAATAATTAAATGTACTAACTGTAGATATCTTTCAAAGATTTTTATACGTCTGATAAATGAATATTACGTAAGTACGTACGTACCTATCGTATGTACCTATGTATGTATATAATTACACAATGAAAAAGTAAATGAATTTCTTTTTAAAAATTAATAAAAAATTTTATTAATGATATAACTCTGTATAATAAAATTTTTATATACATTTGTGAAATTTATTAAGTTTATTAATTTATCTATTTAAAATGGATTACGTTTCTTTTCATCTTTCATGATTCTATCAAACGATGTTTCTTTAATTATGCAAATTTATATTGAACCCTCTGTTTTTTTTTTTAACTCATCCTATATATTCTTAAATATCTATATACTATATATATATATATATATATATATATATATATATATATATATATATATATATGTATACATATGCATGTACGTACATATGTAGAACGAAAACGATTATCCAAATTTTCAAGCTCGTATTACGAAGAAACATCTTGACGTAATAGTTTCAATGCAAATCTAATTTTCTTGGAAGTTTCATAGGAAGCTTTCTCTCTCTCTCTCTCTCTCTCTCTCTCTCTTTCTGTCTTTTTGTCTTTCTCTGATCGCTTATATTCCTTTTATAACACGCAACCATCACGTTAATTAAGAAATCTAAGAGAGAAAGAGAGTCTTCGTTTTTATCGTTGTTTTTTCTTCGTACAATACAAGTTCGTATCAATTTTGAATGAAAAAATTCAAGATTTTTGACGTTCGTTTATAATAATTTAATTTCATATCTTTCAATCATTATTAATTAACGAGCACAGAAATTTAATTAATTAACAAAATCACATATAACGAAAGTCAAATAAATCTCGTTAAAATCGATGTATTCGCTTTTTTTTTTGTTTTCTTTCTTTTGTTCTAGATAAATAATATATGAGAATAATTTTTACAATTGAAATCTATTCCATTTGCCAAAGTGTACACGTATTTTTGTTCTTTTAAATTTGATAAAAAAAAAAAAAAAAAGAAAAGAAAAAAGAAAAAAAAAAAGGAAGAGAGAGAGAGAGAGAGAGAGAGAGAGAGAAAATATAAATATGTCGCATAATTAAATGTCGATCACCGATAACTAATTCGTTAATTTGTTAAAAGGAAGAATAAAAAAAGTAATATTGTCTCGAGGTATATTATTGACAGGCTTGTACTTACCTATCATTTTCATCGTCGGTCAATAGATAATGTTTATTCTAATGACAACGATCACGCGATCCTTTGTATGCTAGGTATTATCCAAACATAGTTTTATGGTATTCGTGACAAGCTCACTTTGATACTCTTACTTACTATAACCCTGTCTCTGTCTCTCTCTCTCTCTCTCTCTCTCTCTATTTATCTCTCTTTTTCTCAACATATCAATTATTAAGGTTCCTTTCCTTCTTTGATTTCCCCCTGCTGCCTCATCTATCTCTTTCCGTCGATCAAACCATTGAAAAAAAAAAAAAAAAAAAAAAAAAGGAAAAAAAAAATACATCGTCACGCTCCCACATCCCTCCATTTGTATCTTTAAATATCCATTATGGAGAATTTAAGGACTACGATAAAGTTCGAAAATATAAAAAAGAGAGATGATCGAGTATAGTTAGATTCTTACCCTATATTACATTATATTGCATGTGAAAAGAGTCTCGAATGATATTCGATTTCTCGAATCAAAAGTCATCTTGGGGAAAATAAAAAGAGGAAAAAAAGAAAAGAGAGAGAGAGAGAAAATAAAAGAATAGGAAAATTAAATTCTGTATGGGTAATTGCTTGTCTGTGTAAATGTTTGAGAAAGAATGAAAGTGATGAAGTATCTGCTAAAGGCTCGAACAGGTCCTCTTAATCGAACGGGCTTAAGACAAAGAAAGAAAAATATAGAGAGCAAAAGAGAGAGAAAGAGAGAGAGAGAGGGGAAAGAAAAAAAGGGAGAAAGAAAATCGTCGTCTAATGAAACTTCAGAGAATTCTTTTGATGGTTTAAAGGATTGAAAATCCAGCTGTTTTTTTCTTTTTTCTTTCTTTCTTTCTTTCCTTCTTTCTCTCTTTCATCTTTCTTTTCTTTTTCTCTCCTCCTCATTAAATATCACATAATAATTTGTAATATATTTTTTATCGTTACACATATTTCTTTTTTTGTTTTTTTTGTTTTTTCCTTTCCTTCTTCTTTTCCTTTTATCTCGTTTTTTTCATTTCACCGTCGTTGTTTCACCGCAAACGTTTGCATTTAAGTATAACAGCTCGCGCAGGGTTATACTAAATGCGTACTGCCGTTTTAAGTGAACATGAAAAATGTAAGGGCTGTGAAATATACCGCCCATTAGTATTACGTCGGATTAGAGCTCTTATTTCATTCCCGACTAAACGGCCATTTCCTTATACACGAATTCAAAATTCTCGATCTTTACCATTAAACATAATTATGGTACCTTTTAATTGAAAACTTAAACATTTCAATGTACATAAAAGTAATAAGCATCAAATGCGTCTCATACGTTGCCAAGAAGTGACGAGCTTTAAAAAAACGAATGACATTCCTTTTGAATTTAATTCTTCAACGTTACCTACTTTTAACATTTTTAAATACAAGCCACAATTTTTTTTTAATAACTGCAGAAAGATCTCCACTTCCTCCCCTCTCCGTTTTTTTTCTCTTTCTTCTTCTTCTTCTTCTTTTTTTTTTTTTCTTTCTCTCTTTCTCTTTCTTTTTACATTCGACGAGTTAAAAAAGAAAAAAGAAAGAGAAAAAATTGCAAGGGAAAATGATTAAACTGCTAATAGAAATACGTTGAAAGATTGAATCTGTGAGTAAAAATGTGATAAGATATGTGATTGATTTATATTTTTATCTTATTCTTTTTCTTTTTTTTTCATTTCTCATAAAATTATATTTATATTTTTATTATATATATATATATATATATGTACACATACACAAATATAAAATAAGAAAATAATTAAAAATGCTTTCATAGACAATTGGTGTCATAGAATTTAAATAAAATATCAGAATATAATCGGCATATTTGATCATATTTTCGTTTATCATTATTTAAGGATAAAATATTATCCCGGCGAAAATTAGGCTGTAACATTACTGTGAGGAGCGCGAGCGGGGGAGGGGGGTACGGTGGGTGGAGAAAAAAAAGAAAAAAAAAAACAGAAAAAAGAAAGAAATGGAAATACATGTCTCTTGTCGTAGGAAAGAAAAGGTCTTAGGGAAAGATGAAAGGAGTGCTCCATTGAAAAGTTAGACAGCACTTAAAAGATCTCCGCATATGTACTTTCATCTGCTACCCCTTCACGCTATTCTCTCTCTCTCTCTCTCTCTCTCTCTCTCTCTATCTATCTATCTATCTATCTATTTATTTCTCTTCTTCTTAGACGTCTTTTTTTTTTTTTTTTTTTTTTTTTTTTTTTTTTTTAATGCCATTGAAACGAACTCTAGGACCCTGTGAAAGGCACATCTCTACCGGCACAAAAATGTACGTCAAAAGTAAAGTACACTTGAAATCCCTAACAGCGCGACTCTGTTTCTCGCTTTCTTCCTGTTCCACATCCCCTCAAACACCCATCCCCTTTCCTTACCTATCCCTACCTATTTATCTACCACTCCTTAACCCAACCCCTCGATCCATCTCATCCTAAAGCCATCATCTCACTTCACCTCCCTTCTCTGCCTCACTTCCATGTCATTATACTCATACCTAACTTCTTCCTTTACCATTTTCTACTCAAGGGGCTATATCGAAGCAAAAACTTGTTCGTACGTCAAAATTTTCTCTACTTATTTTCCACGATGTTTCTTGCTACGTTGATACGGACTAGGAAGGAGGAAGTGGGATGTTGGAGAGGAAAGAGGGGAGAAATTATAACTTCGGGAAATAAATATATTCTTATCCTTATTCCCCATCCACCCATCTTTATCACCTTAACGTTTCGTGTCGAATCAAATAAATACTTTTTTTTTCCCCGTTCTTTTTTTTTTTTTTTTTTTTTTTTTTTTTTTTTTTTTTTTTTTTTGTTTTTTTCTTGAAAATAGAGGTATCAATCGAATAATTCTCTCTTTTCATTCGATCATTCGACCGTCCGTTCATATCAAATCAAATCAAATTCGTTTTTATGTTAATGTCATTATATGGGATGGATTATGTCATTTAAATGATCGAACTACACCGATACTCTCTATAAATAGAAATAAAGAGGAAATATAAAAAGGTTTTATAAATGGTAGATTGCTTCATTGAAAATAAAAGTAAAAATAGGAAAATAAAAGAAAAAATAAAAAGGAAAGAAAAAAAAAACAAAAAAGAAAAAAGACATTGTTATAATAAAAATAAATCGTTTAAACCTGAGGTATATATATATATATATACCTGCATGCGTGCGTATATAAATTTTCTAATCATATAAAAATTAAACTTTAATGAGAAACTTCGAAGGAACGATAAAACGACTAAATTATGATTACTTGAAAAGTACTATATGATATTAAGAAATCCTGTTTTCTCCAAAAAGGATATCGTAATACTACCAAATGAAATATCTAAACTTTTTCACGTAAATTAATGTTTAGTTTACGACATTCCTAAGTATCAAGAAGTAAAATATATCACAGTTGCGTAAAATGAACCCACAAAAAGAGAAAGAGAGAGAGAGAGAGAGAGAGAGAGAGAGAGAGAGAAAGAAAAAGAGAGAAAATATGCGTCGTCCATTTTGAATTTTTTCACTACTTTTTTTTATTCCTTCTTTCCCAAGAGAGCGCGACATTGCGAAAGCCAAACCGCAAAACTGTGACCATTCTTTCGTAAACGCTTTCTACTCTTTCGTTGAAGCTTCGTTGAGCTTTTAACTGACAAAGAGAAAAAGAGAGAGAGAGAGAGAGAGAGAGAGAGAGAGAGAGAATGAGTGAGAGAAAGGGAAAGAGTAAGAGAAAGACAGAGTAAAGTACAAGATTTCAACATTGCGAAGCTTTTGCGATACTTGTGTGTACGTACAGCTTAGGTGCATCCATATGTACATATATAACTGAAGTCTGTATTATTATACATAGATATACTATATATATATATATATATATATATATATATATATATATATTTATATATATATATATATATATATATATTTATATATATATATATATATATATATTTACGTATGTATACTATATAGATACGCATGTATATAATATTATTTCGGGAATGGCCAAATCAAAAATAAAAACAATATGAATAATGATACGAGAAAGGGAACGACGTTATTTTCAATTTTTCTTACGCGATTTGAAGCAGAAAATTAAAATGCTCGCTCGTATAATAACGTTTTCCTACGAATAATGCCAGCCGGTATTTCCAATTCCGAAGGACGCTAGCTAGCACGCTCACGTAAACTTGCAGAGATCCGCTTCCGACCGTAACTTCCGCAATAAAATCAGTCTGCTCCATTTGAATTGGTAACGCAAAAGGAAGGAGTGCGAGCAATAATAAAGGGAAAAAGAAATAAAAATTCAAACCCTCGTGAGCCTCGACCATTGTACTCGAACCAAAAACGAGAGAAGAAAAATTAATAATAAAAGAAAAAAAAGGAGATAGAAAGAGAGAGAGAGAGAGAAAAAAAAAGAGAAAGAGAGAGAGAAAGCGAGAGAGAGAGAGAGAAAGAGAGAGAGTGAGATAAAAAAGAAAAAGAAAGAAAAAAAGGAAGAAAAAATAAGTCAATTTTAACACATGTACATGTTCCGACCGTTAGATTTTTACGTATACAGGGTGGACCGTATGTTACTTAATGGATCAAAAGTTTCCAAATAATTTTAAAAAGTCAATAAATATTTTTCGAAAATTTTATAGGTTTATAGTTCCATATTCTGTAGTGAGGGAACAAAATTGAACGATCGATTTTTAGAATCGTTTAGGAACTTTTGACCCACTTTAAGGATTTTTGGCACATCCTGTGTATATGTACATATGTATATATATATATATATATATATATATATATACACGTATGTGATCTCCATTTTTCTGTTTCTCTATATATTATTATTTACTTTGTCAACCGGCAATTTGAACGTAACATATTTATTGAACATATTTGTGCGTACTTCTTTGCACAATCTCGAACGACATCAAAATGAAAGTCACGTTATTTAGTCTCTGTTATAAATCAATATACGACGAATATGAAAAATTTATTAGTACGATATTGGAGGATGAAAAAAAAAAAAATAGAAAAAAAAAAAAAATAAAAAAGAAAACAACAAGAGAAAAAGAAAAAAACGAAGTAGATATATTTGCGTTTCATACAACATCGGCATAGAAGCATTATTTACATAGAAACTCGCACAGATGTTTCTATATACTTTTTGTAGCATAATATTATATTTATTGCGAGATATATATGTGTAAAAAAAAAAATATATATATATATATTTAAACAGTTTAAATTTGAAATTACAATCGCTCTACTAAAACTACAATTTAATACACCAAGGCTACTGATACTTACGTTATCGATAGAGTTTTATAAAATAGATAGTAAATATTTTCTAACAAAGTCGATACCATTACGCAAGGTTATAAAGGACTAACGAACATTATAGACTTGTCTAGCTTAGAAGCTTCTCGTTACTTTTCTCGGGAAAAGTAAGGAGCTTAAAGCGACGTGAGTATAAAAGATACACATTTTTCTCAAATTATTATCACAAGTCTTTATTAAGTCTTTATTATTATTATTATTATTATTATTATTATTATTATTATTATAATTATTATCACCTTGTCCATAACGTTTAAACTACTCTTGTTTGTCGTTTTATCTTTTCTCTTTTATTTTCTTCTTTCCTTTTTTATTTTTTTTTTTTTTTTTTTTCTTTCGACCATTTCACTATACGCCAAATCACTTTTGACGTGTAAAAATTTATTCGAAAAATAACTTTCTAAATATCTGTGCATACTTACGTATCGTTGGGTGGATGGGGTGGGTTAGAGGAGGGAGAAGAAAGAAATAGGGGAAGAAATAATTAAAGCGGAATTAACTGAGAATAATAAATCAAGAAAATGAAAATTATTATTAAGTGCATGATTGATATCGCGTTTTATTATTTAACGAAAGAAAAAGGAATAGTAAAGAGGATAAAAGTGGAAGAATTAAAAGGAAAAGAAAAAAAAAAATTATAATTATAAATTAGTGAATATATCGCTTGATTGAATTCAAATTTATCGGACCGAATCGTCACGGAATGCAGCGAGTTAACGGATACTTGTACATAGGTTTGGGATATTGGATTGGCCACAGTCAGGATATCGTTTGTACCACG
>NC_062194.1:3435027-3450027 GCF_912470025.1 Vespa velutina
AACAAAGAATTGTTTTTAAAGCGAAGCTTGTTTTGAGATGGAAAGGAAAAAAAAAAAAGAAAGAAATAACAGATTTCTATGTTTCTACGTGCTCGGTCGTAAACGTTCTTTTGGGAAGGGGGGGGGGGGGAGGGGGGGAAAGGGGTGAAGGGGAGGAGGGAAAAAAAGAAAAGAAAAAAAAGAAAAGAAAAACAAACAAGAAACCCCGGCAAAAGAAAAAGGAAAACGAAAAAAAAAGTAAAAGAAAGAAAGAAGGGTAAAAAGCATTTTTCCATTTCTCGTCGATAATAAAATAATAAAATAATTCGTTTGAAGGAATTTAAATAAACATCTCTATTCTACTAACGTGAAATCATGCTAGTAATACAATCATTCGGATTTTAATCGAAATTAAGACGAAAACGTTCATTTCTTTCTCGTTCTATAATTCTTTTTCTCTTTTTTCCTTTTGCTCTCTCTCTCTCTCTCTCTCTCTCTCTCTCTCTCTCTCTCTCTCTCTCTCTCTCTTTCTTTCTTCTCGTTTCATAACGCATAATATTCTAATTTTTTTTCAAGCCAGACAAATCTTCAAGTTGTGTTCACCAAGTTGGCGCGCGTACGAGTACTTTAAAGATGTGCGCGCATACCTGCATCTTCAATTGGAGGCTTGAAGGGAACGTAGGAGTGATGGGTCGTGCGAGGTCGAGAGGGAGACTGGAAGGGGGGATCTCTGGTAGGTAAGAAAGTATGAGAGTATGGGGTTGTGGGGCGGGGCGGGGGTGGGGGGTGGATGGATGGGTGGCGATGGAGGTGCTACTTTCTCCTGTTCTTTAAAATTCCGCGAGCAACGTCGCATGCAAATCATTCTCCAAGCTGCACTTCCGACCTGATATTATGCCAGGAAGGGGCGTAAAGGAAGAGAAAAGAAAAGAAGAAGAGAAAAAGAGAGCCAGAAAAAGAGAAAGAGAGAGAGAGAGAGAGAGAGAGAGAGAGAGAGAGAGAAAAAGAACATAGACCGTTTTCTTCTGAAATTCTTCTTCACTTCCGTACGTGCTAGTTACACACACACACACACATTTCCCTCTGCCGTTAAATAAATTAGGATCATTCTCTCAAAAGCTATGGGCAATCTAATCCTTTCGCTCTTCGCTCCTTTCACATGTCAGCCATTATTAAATATTTCTCAAAGTTATTTCGATTCTATGAACAGATTGAACGTTTACAGTCAAATATATCGAACGTAATCATTGAATATTAAGAAACAACTCGTTTTAATTTTTCCCTTGATATGAAATATTAGATTTGCTTTTAATTGAAAAATAATTTTTTTTTTTTTTTTTTTTTTTATTATAGAGAAGGAAAGCTTTACTTTCAACGAGCAAATGAATATTGATGTTAGTACAAGATATATTAATATTATATATATACTTTATAATTAAACGCTGAGTTTGTTTTTGAATATTTTTGTTCGTACGTATTTATATAAAGGAAGTCTCTAATTAAATCAAAAGCATCTCAAATAATTTTAATTATCAGTAAATCTTTTTTGCAAATATTTATGTCTTCTCTTTCTTATTTTTTCAAATTGCATATTGAAATTTTTAAATATCACACGTAATAAAACGCATGATATGCGTTCATAATTCATTTATACATATTTAATAGACGGATAAAATATACAGATAAATATGTAATAATAAATGTGTAAATGTTTATCTAGATGTTATGTATCTCACTTGTATATATTTTTTCAAAGCGGACAAATTGAAAGAATTATCTTTTTATTTTTAACGATAAAAAAAAAAAAAAAAAAAAAGAAAAAAAAAGAAAATGAAAGATAAGCGATTTAATAAATTTTTTTCGACGTATAAATATTTAAATTTAAAATTTATAATTATTTCCATACATAATTGATAAAAAAAAGAGAACGATCAAAGAAGCTCGATAGTTGTTAGCATATCGAAGGATAAAAATATCAATGTCATCCACTCGAAATATATAATATTTTCTCTCTCTCTTTTATTTCCAATTCATATTAAAGTACAATACAAACGGCAAGCATAAAAGATGACTTTATATTTATATATATATATATATATATATATGTGTGTACATAAATTACTTCGATTACTTGGTTTGAAATAGTTTTGATAAAATCAATAATGCGAGTCGTAGGTTAAAAAAAAAAAAAAAAAAGGTGAAAAAAAAAAAGATAAAATCAATTGCATCCTTCATTATATTATTTATTGGCGACATTTAATCGCATAGAAAATAATACGAACGAATATAACGATAGACGTTTTATCGTAAAAAATTGTAAAATAATTTATTGTTATTCATCGACTATCATAAATCTAATGGTCTAAAGCTAATAACAGAGATATTTCTTCACTTTCCCATCTAATACAATAACTTATCTTCTGTTACTTACTGAATTCGAGATTGAATATCATCTAAAATTTCAATGAACGAATGTATTATGTTTGCTATCGAGTATTTATCCAAACAAGTAATAATCTCCTCTATCTCATTGAGAGATCGCCTGCAGTATTTGCATTTTCATCGTCGAGGTTTATGAGCGGATTATTAGAGAGAAAATGAAAAGAAAATATAATAAAAAGAAAAAAGAAATAAATAAATAAATAAAAAGAAATGACATTTGATAATAAAATAAATTGAAGAGAGAGAGAGAGAGAGAGAGAGAACATTTTGTTATTAAAAAGAACGTTGATAAATATTTATAAAAAAAAAAAAAGAAAAAAAAGAAAAAAAAAAGGGAGAAAAGAAAAAAAGGAGAAAAAAAATTGCAGATAAATCATTCAGAGACACTGTAATAAAATCTTGACGTATCACAGTTAAATACTTTCTACATAGACATATATATATATATATATATACATATACATATTACATATCATATTACACATGTATACTTATCCAACTATTCGTATACGCGTGAACATGTTCATTCGTCGGGATTACTAAAGCTACTCTAACTTTCTCTTTTTCCTACCGGAACGAAAATTGGATCGGGAAGTACTCCCAGCTGCTTGGTACCATTCCGAAAGGATTACCATTGTTCTAGGGTTAATGGTATCGCCTCAGAGACGGAAAAAGCTACTCGAGTTGTACGCGTTAAAACTAAAGAAAGAAAAACAATTTCAAAGAAGTACATGGTCATAGATGTTTCTAACGAATTATTTAAATCCCGTTCTCGACTACGTGTGTTACCTTAATTAATAAATTTCTCTATAACGTAAGCGTTTTTAATGTCCTTTTTTTTTCTTTTCTTTTTTTTTTTTCTTTTTTCTTTTTTCTTTTCTCGAAAGTATGACGAAGAAAAGTGACAAAGAAAAGGAATACTTCGAGAAATAAGATATAATCAAGAATTATAATACTATCTAACGTTGATCATCGCGATAAGGCTTGCTCTCGCGAATAATGGATAATTATTAACGAGAGAGAGAGAGAGAGAGAGAGAGGGAGAGAAAGAAAATGAAGAAAAAAAAATAATAAAACGTACAAACTCATAAATTTTCGACGAATTTAAGACTTCCAACCTAATCCACTCCTCACCCACACCCTATCACCTCTTAAGAAATAATATAAATCGTCCCTGTCTACGTCTAAATTCTAATCTCGTTTTCGCTAACTTATGCGTATCCCTCTAACCGAGATAACTTTGAAATCACGGGATAAAGGAAAAACAGAAAAAAAAGTAAAAAGATTTGACTCTTTATAATTCGAACGTAGCATCGGTATTATTTACTACAAAAAAAAAAAAAAGAAGTATTCATTTAAATACAAGGTCACTAAAATATGAGGTCTCTTAGTTCAATTTGATCGTTCGACCTCCGTCGAATCGAAGGCAATCTGGAAGAAAAGTTCAAGGTCGCGTAAAATCGTTCCGCGATAGCCGATCGATCGAAATATTTTATTCATAATTCGTTTCGCGAACCTACACGGTCTTTTCTTTTTTTTTTTTTTTTTTTTCATTCAGTATAACCTAATAACTCGAGACGAGTGCCTTTGATAGCTCAACACGATTCTTTTAAAGGTAAAACGATGTTATTAACTGACGCAAACAAAGCTAGCTTTCTTCTGCATAAAAAAAAAAAGGAAAAAAAAAGGAAAAAAAAAAGGGAAAAAAAAAGGAAAAAAGAGAAGAAAGAAAAAGAAGAAGAAGAAGAAGAAAGAAAGAAAAAAAATAAATGCGATTTGCGAAAACAATCTAAAAACTGATAAACAAATAGCGTCCTTTATTTTATAGAGCAGATCAATTTTCTTTATCGATAACAAAGAAGAGAGAGAGAGAGAGAGAGAGAGAGAGAGACTCTATAATATTAAAATACAAAGACGCGAGAATGAACTAAAAAAAAAAAAAAAAGGAAGAAATACCAAAAAAAATCGATTGATACTTTTTTCGAGACTTTTTAGAAAAATGTTTTTTTCTTCCCTTTCCTCCAACCATCTCCGGCCCCCTCCCCCTCCCCTCCGTCCCGTCCCACCCCAACCAACCAACCAACCCCAAAGTTCGTACAAAAGTTTGTAGATTTTTGCCGTGTGCGCCGTATTGGTGCGTGAAATAGATAAACGAAAGTCGCGAAAGAAAAGAGAAAGGAAAGAAAAGGAAAGGAAAAAAGAAAAGAGAAAAAATAAAAAAGTAACAAACAGAGAAGAGGGACAAGGGGGAAAAAAAATATTGCGATCAAATAGAAGGAACCAACGTTTTAGAGCATTGTTATGTAAAGTGCGATGAAGAGAGTAAGTAAAATATGTCATGAAGAAAGGAAAAAAAGAGAGAGAGAGAGAGAGAGAGAGAGAGAGAGGAGAAATTTAAAAGGAAAAATAGATCACGAGAAAAAGAAGAGAAAGAGAGATAGGAAAAGATAGAAAGAGCAAAGTTCTAAAAGGCAGTAGATAAACAAGCTTGAAGCAATGTGCGTTGAGGATGCTCCTTTCTAGTTTCTTATTTTCTTGTGTACGTACTTACATAGATATATGTATGTATGTATGTATGTATGTATGTATGTACGTATGTACGTACGTCTCAATTTTCGTTTCGAAATCGGATAGAGTGGAGTCGACTTCCGCTGCACGACATTCTCCTGTCCGTCGAAGTTCACCTTCAAGAAGTTGCTGAGAGAAGGAATGGAGAAGGAAATAGAAGACATAAGAGAGAGAGAGAGAGAGAGAGAGAGAGAGAGGGAAAGGTACAGGGGAAAAATGGGAATAAAAAAAAAAATAGACCACACGTTTCCTATTTTCTCTTAAAGGTTGACTGACGTCTCTTCTTCTTCGTATTACTTCACCTACTATCTTCGTCTATCTTTCTTTCTCTTTCTCTTTTTTTCTCTTTCTCTCTCTCTCTCTCTCTATCTATCTCTCGCTCTATCTCTTCCTCACAGTCTTAGGATATAAGATCGTCGTCGACGTCGAGCTCTCTTCTCTAAGTTCCGGTCATGACACGGTTAAGTGAAGATTCTCGGGTCACCACAATTTCTTTCGACATAGTTGAGGATCGTTCAACGTGCTAGAGTCAAGCCGAAAAATCGATAAGTTTTATATCTTGCGAATTTGCTATTTTCATAGCGATCTAACCAACAGACCAAGATAGATAATATTCTATGTTGTTAACTGTGTTTTAATTATTATATATGAGCCGCTTATTACAATAGACTTCCGATTAAAAGTCATTTTTCTTTTTTCTTTTCTTTTCTTTCTTCTTTTCTTCTTCTTTTTCTTTTTATTTTTTTATATTTTTTTTTTTCTTTTCTTTTTTTTTTTTTTTTTTTTTTTTTTTTTGAAATGAAACTCTACTACAAGGAAAACGTCCCTAGATATTTTACTCAACCGAAGAACCGCCATTATGGTCGACTTTTTTTTTAATTCCCTCCTACCACGGTACTTAAAAAATATGAGTAAATATTTATTAACTTCGTTTGCCTCGATAGATACGTGCGATGGAAATTCTTTCTTTTGTATTCAATTTTCCATATGGAAATATTATAAAAAAATATATTTCACGAAGAAAATTACGTTTTTAATGCATTTCGCGGTAGAAGAATCTAATCGGGGGGAGGGGGGGGGCATATATCTTAACTTCACGTTTAGTTTCAACCAAGTCAAAAGGGTTAATTAAAGTAACTTCAATCAAATGATTAAAAAAAAATATGTATATATATGTGTATGTGTGTATTTGTGTGTGTATATATTATACCTGATGACCGAGAAAAGTAATGAAATTATATTTCGAAGTAGATATTCGATTTTTATTCTCTCTCTCTCTCTCTCTCTCTCTCTGTTTTTTATTTTTTTTCTGCTTGGTAAATAAAAAAAAAAAAAAAAAAAAAAAAAAAAAAAACTGAACTTTTATCGCACTCGAGTCGTTGAAAATATTTTAACGTTGAATCAGTAGGAAGGAAAAGGGTGCGTGCGAGTGATGGGGAAGGGTAGGGGTGAGCCGAGGTTAACATAAAACGGTGAACGTTAGAACGATAATGGCTTGAAAGTAACTTTAGTCCAATTTAACCAAGTGACTTTCGTTCGTGCCATTGCGTAGCATAAATTATGGAGGAAGCAGAAAATCCGTGCGAATACTCGCATGATTTCCCTAAGCGCCGTTGGTGTATACCATCTACCTACATACCTTCGGTGGCGCCTACCCGTGCGCATCCAACACCTTTATTAACTTCGTAATTTTCAACAAGCCGAACTCAACGCGAAAACGTGATAAATAATTCATTTATTGGCACGTTGTAACTCATAACAGCCTGTTTCTAACAAAGTTGCAGGCGTACGTATGTAAGTTGATCGACGCATTAAAACGAGCTTCTTTCTTTTTTTCTTTGTGAAAAAGTCAAAAGAAAAAAGAAAAAAAAGAAAAAATTCATTGAAAAGAAAGAACAAAAATCATTGGAAAAAAGAAAAAAACAGAAGTATACTTATATATATATATATATAAGTAAAATATTAACGGGTTAATTGAATAATAAATTAATCGAACGAACTCTATTCACATCGACGAGTAATAAGATTTCGTAGATAACTTTTTTTTTTTTATTATTATATTTATATATATATATATATATATATATATATATATTTATTATAATTATTACCGATCATATCTCTTCTAATTAAAATTTTCCTTAATATCGTTTATCGAAACACTGATTAAATATCACGCGAGCAATAGAAATATCGTGATATGATAATGAAAAGTAAAATATAATACATTTAAGTAATCTCTATATCATATTAATGATCGAATAAATATAATAATCTAAGTTCAAAGGTTGAAGTATCGAAATAATCATTAGTAATCGTCACTATACTCAACGTTATATAAATATAATATTATTTATTGAGAGTAACAACGGCTTAACTAACATTTCTACGTACATAAATATTATCTTCACTATCATTTTGATACATATCTCAATGTAAAAGAACACACACACATACATATAGACTCTCTCTCTCTCTCTCTCCCTCTCTCTCTTTCTCTCTCTCTTTCTCTCTCTCTTTCTCTCTCTAACTTTTGTAAAAAAGCTCTTTTAGATTGGAAAGAAAAAATAATAATCAACGGAGTGCTCCTTTCCAAAAAACATCTTATGACCCATTTAATTATCTGATAGATGTGGTTTGTAAGCTGAGATTGTAGATACCCGCAGAGTTGAATCTCTCTCTCTCTCTCTCTTATATATATATACATATATATATATATACCTAGAACGTTGGTTGTGGCTACGATTACCCCGAATACGAGTGCTGCATGAATTGCATTTCATCTCTGGCAAATTTTAATTATGTATTACGACTAATAGTCCGATGAAACGAGCTCCCTAGAAACGTGTACCTACGGACTAATTAAAAATATCACTTTCACCTGCTGGCGATAATAACTGGCGACGTTGGTGAACCTCGTTTACGATTACGATCACACTTTTTTAATCTTAATCCGGTCGCACCCTTTAAAGTTATTTCATAATCGTTGAAAATATCTCATGGAAAATTCGTATAAACGTTATATATATATATATATATATATATATATATATATATATATATATATATATATATATATTAAGATTACCAATAAAAATGAACAAATGTGAAATAAAGTTAAAGAAAGATTAGGGTTGGAAAAGTCTTTTGCAAAAAATCTAATCGAGTTTTGCAGCTGATCAGATTGTATTTAAATAAAGAAATGTCTACACGTATACTTATAATAATATACCTACTTTAAATTAGAATAATAATGAGTTAAATTATTTTCTTCTTATGCTAAACGTTATTGAATAAAATTAATGAAGATTTAAATATAAGATTGTATAAAGAATTTATTCTTCGAATTAATAATAAATATTAATGTTGAATATATTATATAATTTTATAAAAATTACATCTCTTTTTCTTTCTCTATTGTTCCATTTCTCTCTCTCTCTCTCTCTCTCTCTCTCCCTTTTTCTCTTTCAGATTTTTAACGTTCTTTTGAAATATGTATGCCCTGCGCGTAAATTGAAATTAAAAGCATCGTTCGTTAATGCTCGACCTAGTCCAAGATACGGCCGACCGAGCAATTTGCAAAAATATTACCGACAATTGCGCTTTAGTCCAACGATATCGGTTCGGACGGATGAGGGCATAAAATTTACTAGGCTAATTTATGGAAAACGAGTAATTCCTTTTTACCATATTTCATTTCGCATTAATGAGAAATAATAAAAGTAAAATTACGATTTACAATATCTACAATATTTTGCAATATGCCATAATATTTGATTGATTGAAAATATGGCGAACGCATACAAAAACATTTCGATTCTATTAATCAAAAAATTATTTTCTCAACATTAATATCAAACGATTCGTACTCGTACATTATTATCATTTAATATTAAATATTTTCTAAATGTTTCTTTCATAAAATACTTTATATAAAAATATGTATATATATATATAAACAAAAAATGTTTATACATTGATATTTTTACTAATGAAAGAAAAAGAGAAAGAGAAAAAGAGCGAGAGAGAGAGAGAGAGAGAGGGCTTTCAAAAATTGTTAAATAAAAATTAAAAATGAGAAATCAATTGTCATGATTTAATGTCGACGACATTCGTTATAAAAGATGATCACATTTACTAGTTAAGAAAAAAAGAAAAAAGAAATAAACAAAAGGAAAGAAAGAAAAGAAAGAAAACGCTTTTATTTTTACATAGATATTCAAATTAATGAAAAATTTATTATAAATGACCTTCGAACGATAAAAGCTTTATTAACACATGCACGATGATAGGATATCCACGTTACATATATATATATATATATATATATACGCACACATATACAAATATGTGATGCTTCATCGAGAACAGCTTGTATAATATCTGCAAAATTTCGGTAGCTTTAAACGAATTCGTAATAACTTTAACGAACCTGCCGTATTTTTTTTATCCGGAGAGAGAGAGAAAGAGAGAGAGAGAGAGAAGAGAAAAAAAAAAAAAGAAAAAGAAAGAAAGGGAGTAACTTTTATTTTTGACAGATAGCGTCCCAATTTATTTGGATTAATATTTTATATTACCTTTTATTACTTTGTTGTATTCATATTTTATTTTCTGATAAAACGAGTCCCGCCTGTTGAAACGCATGCAAATACATACATACAAACATACATACATATATTCTACTTGCTCGAGTAAAAATAAAACGTAAATACGTTTACTTACATGCATATTGTATCCGTATAAACAAATATTTTCTAACAAATATTTATTTATGTGCATACGTATGTACGTATAATACAAATTTTATATAAACAATGATATCATACATGAATGGGAAAAATCACAGGTTAAAATCTAGCCCATAAATCTCTAACATATCTATGATAGATATTTATATAGGAACGATGACATCTCTCTATCTCTATCTCTATCTCTCTCTATCTCTATCTCTATCTCTCTCTCTCTCTCTCTCTTTCTCTCTTTCTCTCTCTCTACCTCCCTCCCTCCCTCTTCCTCTTGTAAGTAAGCACCTATGTATGTACGCGCGCGCACCACGTAGGCGTCGAGAATACGGAAATAACGAGAACGAGGTAGCAGCGCTTGCTTGTTAGAGGGAAGGTCGGCGTGGAACGTCAATCAATTAACATGACCTCAGTTCCGTCTCTAGCTTAAAGCGGACTATACGAAAGAGAAAGAGGATAGTAGTAGAGTTAGTTCGTTCGAACTATGATAAAACACGCTTTACTACATAATACTCAAAAGCAATTCATTTTAGATGGTTGATTTCATCTTTGATGAAATGAATCTCTCTCTCTCTCTCTCTCTCTCTCTCTCTTTCTCTCTCTTACTCACTCTCTCTTTCTTTCTTTATTTGTCTATCTAGTTATCTATTTATCTTTTTCATGATATAAAAATTATTATTATCGTTATAGTAATGTAATGTGATCATTATAGTAATGTAATACGATCATTACTGTGATTATTATTACTATATATTATATATATTATATATATATATATATATATATAAATATATATAGTATTATTATCGTAATAATAATTTTTCTAATAGATATTGTGTTTTATATTTATTTGATTATCTTGCAATTTTTTTTCCTCTCCTCACTTTTTTCTTCTTTTTATTTCCCTTCTATATCGGGATAATACTCGGAAGTAAATTATGTTCATCTCTTTCTCTCTACCTTTCTTTCTCTCTTCCATAATCAACATAATTAATCATTACTATAATGCTAATAATTATTGTACCAAGTATTATGTTTCGTGTTTATTTAATTATCTTACGAATTTCTCTCTCTCTCTCTCTCTCTCTCTCTCTCTCTCTCTCTCTCCCTCTCTGTTTTCTTTTTTTTCTTTTCTTTTATTTATACCGGATCAATATTTTCATTAAGAATAAATTATGGTAATTTTCTTTTTCTTTTATATTATATTAAAACCATTTTGATTGCGCATTGGTTATAACGAATATATCCACATCTCTTTCAAATCTCTCACGGTATTATTGAACGACGTCAATTATTCTTTGCGAAGGTAGAACAGAACATCGGATTGACGTATCGAGACCAATAGATAAAAGACAAGGCGAATCTAATTTAACGAAATCGTTTTTTGTCCTCTCTACTTAAATAACCACCTTGTTTCTCCTCGACACACAATGTTCTTATATATCGATCCCATTAACGACGAATAGACCCTTAACGAAGGGGTTCATAAAGCACTTTTGTTAAATGAACGTACATAGGTATTCGTATATTACGTGTATAAAAGAAAGAGAAAGAGGGAGAGAGAAAGAGAGAGAGAGAGAGAGAGAGAGAGAGAGAGAGAGAAAAGAAAAGAAAATTCTCAATCATCTACTTTACATTTCATAATTTCAAAAGATTTGAAAAATGTTATACGTTGACAATTATTTCATGATTCAATGATTTCCAATGATTTCATTATAAAACAATTTAGAATAGAAAAAAATTCGTGGTTATTAAAAAATTATTTTATAAGATACTTGAATAATTTATCTTATTTATATCGATTATAAAATATATATATATATATATATATATATATTTATATATGTACATAGTATGTATATAAATGTAAAATGTAAGTATATATTTTCAAAAATCATCGTTGATACGATTGATAAGAGAATGAACATATCATTTTCTTTCATTCTATCATTTTGAAATCGCATAATTAATTTTCTATATAAATTATTTCATATTCTCAAATCGAAAATATATATACTTAGGTATATATCAAAAATTAAGGAATTTTCTTTATAAAATTTTGAAGGAGTTTTGAATTGTTATTTCGATCGAAAAGAGAAAAAATTTGTTTTCGAATTATTCAATAGAAGGAAGAAAAGAAAAATAAAAATACATAAAATTGCTTATATATCGGGCGTGCCAAAAAAAAAGTTCTCAGATGGTTTTAAGAATCAATTGCTCTTTTTCTTTATTTTTCCTTTTTTTTTTTTTTTTCTTTTGAAATTTTTTCAGGCTAATTATTATTTCTTTCTTTTCTCCAAAATTTTCTCGAACCCGCGACAATCTGATAAAAAAAAAAAAAAAACAAATTAAGATAAAAATTTTCGAAGAAGAGTGATTGATACCTTAATATCGCTTGAAAAGTTTTTGTCTACCCTGTGTATCTAGGTACACATTATACATTAATGATATCTGGTCGGTCAAGTATCGAACGTCTTATTGATCACTGTCAATAAATTATTATTGACTCTCAATGCTTTTATTCGGATAAAATAGATACAACAACAGTAAGGATGCTTTTGGATCCTTAACATGTGTACAAAATGTTGAAATTGAATATATATATATATATATATATATATATATATATATATATATATATATATATATATATATATATATTCATATATATTCCATTATTATTCTACAGAATATGTATATATATTCTATTCATTGGAAATACAAAATTGATCGATCTAACTACATCATATTTATTCTACAAATAATACAAATAATATCAACCAATAGATAGAATATCTAAAAAGAAGTCAAGTAGAATGAGGAGAAAAGACTTTTTCTTTTTCCTCTTTCTTCCTTCTCTTTTCTTTTTTCTTCTTTTCTTTTCTTTTTTCTTCTTCTTTTTTCTTTTTTTTTTCCTTTTTTTTTTTTTTGATTATAACTCAGCTAATTAACCTATCCTTTGATTCATGGATCGTTCCGTTCGAGAGTATTACGTGACCAGATCGCAAATATTATAAATCTTTCTCTCTCTCTCTCTCTCTCTCTCTCTCTCTTCGTTATTCGAGTAGTGATGAATTTCCTAGAAGGATAGAAAGAGAGAGAGAGAGAGAGAGAGACCGACAGACATATAGACAGATAGAGAGGTTGAGATAAAAAAGAAGAAATCGAAAAAAAGAGAGAGAGAGAGAGAGAGAGAGAAGGAGAAGGGGAAAAAATGAGAAAGAAAAGAAAGAAAAAGTTTTAGTTCCAATGAGATTGCTCTTGCAAAAAGAATGGGCCTTCTGATTTCATGAGAAAGGTGAAAGAGATTCAACGAGAAAGAAGAAGGAGATGGATAGAAAAAGAGAGAGAATGTGTATGAGAGAGAGATAGAGAGAAAAAAAAGAGAAAGAGAGAGAGAAAAGTGTGGGATGGGCTTAATTGAGCTTTCGCCAAGCGAGAAACGACTATTAATGATCCGATGTGACTCGAACGAGCTTAAACAAAGACTATGAAATTCGGATACGAAAAGGTTCTGTGTGCTTTCGTTTTAGATGGAAACAGGACGAGAGAATTAAAGCGGCGACGGTTACCTCTAACTCTTAACAAGATCGTGTATGTTCTCGGTCAGTTGGGACGAGACACGGTAATGACAAATTCACGATGTTATTCCGAAAGCTCGTAGTTTTCGTCACGATTTTTCCAACGGCACGTAACCTTGCCGGCGGAAAATCTGAGATAAGCTTACATATGTATATACATATGTATACATACACACACACACACAAATATATGTATGTATATATGTAAATGCATACATACGTATGTATACATATGCTCTATGTATTTATATATGTATGTATGTATGTATGTCGTACTTGTAAATATCTACGATGTACATTCCTACTATTCCACCTACCACAACTAGACTACGCTTTTGTAATTTATCAGCTCGGAGTAGCCTAATCTCGGAAAGGAAAAAAAGGAAAAAAAAGAGAGAAAAAGAGAGGGGAATAAAAAAGTAAGATAAAAGGAAAGAAACGAGATACGAAACGAGTTTATTTTCGTCGAAACGTGTATGCTTGCTTTCTTGCTTTCTTACTTGCTTGCTTGCTTGCTTGCTTGCTTGCTTGCTTGCTTGTTTGTTTACTTGCTTTCTTGCTTGTTTGCTAACGAGAGCTTTCTCGAGAACATTTCACTTTTCATATTAGAAGATACGAGTTAATATATTCTTTTATGATATTATGATATATATATATATATATATATAAAGAGAGAGAGAGAGAGAGAGAGAGAGAGAGAAAATGTCGAATTATACATTATCAAAAGTATAATTATCTTAATTACGTATATATTATTGAGAGATTAAATAAAACGTAATTTTGATATGATATTGAATATTCTCTATCTCTCTCTCTTTTCTTTTTGTTTTCTTTTTTTTTTGTTGTTTTCGTTCTTATCAATGACTCGTATAAAATTTCTATACTCTTTTAAAATTCTAATCTTTCTACAATATTTATAATCATAATATTGTACATAATAATTATGTATAATTAAAATATATGCGCGCATGTAAAATACACATTATCCATGAATATATATACAATATATATGTATAACATCGATCGAGTCAAAAATAAATATTATAATTAATTATTATTAGTATTAGAAAAAGCGTACAAGTTGAAATGAATGGATCTGACAATGGCATATAAACATTATTATTCCAAATTGTCTAAGATGAAACATGTGATTTAATTTTAAATACGATAAGTCTTATGCAAATCTTGTTAGATATAAGAAAAAGGATTTTAATATCGCAATGAATTGATTTTAGATATAAAGTTAAAATGAATGAAGGGTTGAAAAATATTGATAAGACACTTTAAAGACGTTTCTCGCAAATCTGAATTTGGATTCAGAGAATTATCTTGAATACATACATGCATATATATATATATATATATATATATATATATATATATATATATATGTATACAGTGGTAATTGCATAATTGCTGCGAGATCGTAATTACAAACAACGATAGACACTCGTCTCTCCATTATCTAATCCTAATTATCCACATATTGTAAGGAATGTTTAACATGAAACGTAGTACATGTAGATATATTTAACAAAGCTCTTTGTATAATTACTATATATGTTTAATGGAGAATGATACTAATTTCAATTATATACATATGTATTTTTTTTTAATTATATATCTATATATATATATATAATGTAAGTTATATAAAAATTAGATATTAGTGGGTAAGTTCGATCTTT
>NC_062194.1:3455027-3460027 GCF_912470025.1 Vespa velutina
AGGAAGTCGCAGGTAGAATACGTAAACGAGATATAATTCTAACGCGACCTCGACGATTCCCATGGGTTTCTCGAAGTCCCGTCCGCACGCCTTGTCTCATGGATTAATTCCTTGACTGACATCGGGCTGCGCCTATTGGACAGTCCTCTTCTCTCTTTGAACAGATATATGTATATCTGTTTTATATACATATGTGTATCTACATAGACAATATGTATGTATGTATGTCATACATGGATAGATATATATATATATATATATATGTGTGTGTACGTGTATAGACAGATATGGTATGCGTAATACAGGCTCTCACTATGGCTTCTCCTTCACGAGTGTGCTCGAGCGCAAACCGGCCCGTCATTCATTAAATTACATCGATTACGTGCTCGAACGATCATTGGCTCTCAGAGCCAATTTGAAAACGAGCTATCTTTGTAAGGCCTCCACCTCCATCTCTACGACCACCACTACCATCTCCTCCTCTTTCTCCTGCACTCCATCTCCACCTCCACCATCACCTCCTTTGACCATCCGACGTTTCGAACGCTATCGGCGTATTTCCCTCGTAATATCGAGTTAATCTCACCGCAATGCCGAACCATACGATCCAACAATGATTCCACGTTCCTAACCCATCGATCTCATTCTCTCTCTCTCTCTCTCTCGTTCTCGTTCTCTCTCTCTCTCTCTCTCTCTCTCTGTCTCTCTCTCCTCTATTCCTTCGAAATCTAGCGAACATCGATCAAAATCTGTAATCTTGATAAATATTATTAATTAGCAAAATATTTCTTTCATTGTGATACATTTCTTTTTTCGTTCGTTTTGCAAATATTCAAATGATACATAGAAATTACTAATAAATGTAAAAATTATTTCTAATATATATTCAAGTTAAATACAAAAATTGTAATTAGATATATTTATTGTATAACTAATTTACTTTTGTATTATCTCAAATTGTAATTAATAATGTGAGTTATATCTCGAATTGATTGAATGAAAAAAGAAAAAGAAAAAAGAAAGGGAAAGAAAGAGAAGATTATTTAAATTTAATTGAAATATTTTCTATTAAATGTCTAATACTAAATCTATTTCGTATCTATTTATTTTCTCGTTAAAACGTGAAATCTCACGAATTCGTCTCTCACGATTTCACGCGACATTTCCGTGCTCAAAGTGATTACTAAGGTTTTTCTAATCTAGCTCGGAAGAAAAATCTCAGTAGTAAGAGAAAAACGAAATATTTGCAGCGTTCGCATGGGGTTACCGTGTCTGTCCGTTTTCCTATCTAAAAATACACACACGCACACATACACACACACATACACATACACAGAGAAAGAAAGTGAGAGACACACGGGCTCATACGTACACCCACACAAATAGACGTCCTCTTCTCACACTAATCGAATTAACGCATTATTCTCTTCTCTCATGGCATTAACGAATACCACTAAGAACATTTCATTTATTTATTTTATCTCTTTTTACTGTCTACTAGGTCCTGGATAAGTCCAATAAACGTTGAACCTAAAAAGATTTTCTTTCTTTAATCATATCGTTTGTCCTTGAGATAACGTTATACTAATATCGCAATAATAGATTTAATAGAAAAACTAAGCAAACGCTCGATGTTTATTTTTCTTTCTTTTTTTTCTTTTTGTTTTTTTTTAATATCTTCGCGAAATGTTTATTTTTCTTTCTTTCTTTCTTTCTTTTTTTTTTCTTTTTTTTTTTTTCCTTTGACCAGGCAATCAATTCAAAATATAAATTTCTAGGTCAAATGATTGACGCTTGTCCTTGTACTCTTGATATATCTATATTTTTTAATCGTACCACGGTACGGTCAATTAGCATCAAAGACAATATGTGAGATTGTTTAAACAACCTTGAGACTAACAACTCGGACACACCCAAACTAATCAAGGATTGGTCACTCATTCTCTTTCCTGATTGCACTTAAAACCTTCCTATATTTATCTTTCCTTTTTTCCTTTTTTCCTTTCTCCTTTTTCCTTTTTCCTTTTTGTAATTTTCTTTGAAGATTTTCCCGGATAGTATAATCGAGTTTATACAGTATTCTTATACGTAAACATCTATATCAAAGCTAAAACATTGACACAAAATTTAATTCTCATTTTCTAAAATATATTTAATATATTTAAATATATCTAATATATCGAAAATTGTATATTTCTTACAAGTGTATACGTAGAATATATTCATTCGTTAAAACTTGATTATATTCGTTTAAGTGGCCGAAAAGTTCACATTTTTTTTTGGAGGAGATATTTTTCTTCTCTCTTTCTTTTTCTTTTTTTTTTTTTTTCAAGAAGAAAATAACATAAATTGTAAAACTAATAATTTCACGTTGTTCCGTGATGTTTTATTTATATATATAAAAAAAAAAAAAACAAAAACAAAAACAAAAAAAACAAGATTTTTTTGCAGGATAATCTCATGCAATTTCTTTCTCAGGGACACAAAAATTATTAAAATTTCATTACTGTCTTATAAGATAATGATGCAACTAAGATTCATCGTCTAATCTTGTCTCTTTTTTCTTTTTTAATCTTAACTCTAAATATTTTCCCAATAATTACGAAAGTTCGAAGTTATTGGACGAAAAATTAAAAAGTTTCTCTTACAAAGTCACTCGATTTTCTGACTTTTCTTGAGAATTCCAAAAATTTCATTGTAATATACAAATTAAATAATTGCGATATTAATTTACGGAATTATTGTAATAATTCCATATTACTCGTGCGGGGAAAAAGTAATCGAACAAAAAAAAATTCCTTCTTTTTTCTTTTTCTTTTTTTTCTTTTTTTTTTTTTCTTTGTTGTTGTTGTGGTTTTTTGTATCTTTTTTTACAAAAAAGAAAACACAAAACATCGAGCGACAACGGGAAATCATTAGTTTCTCGATTCTTTTTATTTCGATCTTGTGAAATAAAAATGTCCCTTAAGAATCATTTGAAAAACTTGTTCGAATCGCATCCTTCGTGGGATTAATTTCGACCCGTTGGGTGATTTTTTTTTTTTGAATTCGGAGCTACGAAACACCGACGAATACGTCACGAACGAAGAGTCATACGGGGAACGAAATAAATCGTATCTTTTTACAAGTACGATTGCGACAGAGCCAGTACAGGAACATCGAAAACATTTCTACCACTGTGCGTCACGAGACCGAAAAAGTCTCTTCGTATTTTATTTATCGATACAATTCCGTATTGATAATTCCGCGTGACTTGACCCGTATCCGAATGTACGAATTCTCTCATTCGATACCAGATACCTTTATCTTTCTTCTTAATACATTTCAGAAGGAAATGGAAATATTCCTGTATTTGCACCTATGTACAAACATATATACACGCAATTTATTTAACCATTAATATATTAAAATCATATGAATGTCGTTATTTATCTTATTATTTATTATATCGGATAGGATTTGCTTCGTATTGACATTATCGATTTTTCAAAATATTCGATATATCAATAACGATTTTAATTTAATCATATATGCACATTATTGCATATAACACAAGAAAAGAAAATGTAATGTCCAATAAAAAAGAAAAAAAAAAAAAATTATAATCGTTCCCAAAACTATTTTATCCGTTAATATCGATGGGGGAAAGAAAATCTATATTAATTTACTTACCTTTTCAAAATTTAATTCTTCGTTTCAAGATTCATTAAATTTTATATTTCTCTTTTTTTGTCAATAAAAATTCTATATCCTTTACCTTCTGCAAAACTATGAATTCATTTGCTTCGTACTAAAGAAAATGATTTTTCATTATTTTTATCTTTCCAATGACTCCGTCTGTAGAAGGTAAAATTTGTCAGAATATAGAATTATATGTCTTCCACTATTTAATTCCTTTTTTACATTGAAATATAAAAAGGAAAAAAATATATTATTATGAAAATACATATATGGAAATAGCTCGAATATAAATATACCTTTGTTATAGTAGAAATTACTGTGTCGAATAATAATCATCGAATACCTATAAGACACATATTTTTTCAATCATGCAGATTAGTATGTTCTTCTAAAAAATTAGAAAAAAACAAAAAAAAAAAAAAATAATAAAAAAAGAAAAAGAAAAAAGATGAGAGAAAGAGAGAAAGAGAGAAAGAGAGAGAGAGAGAGAGAGAGAGAGATTAAAAAGAAAAAAAAGTTAATACACCCTCCCCGAGGAACGATCTTCGACGAAATAAGACAAACAACGTCGTACATCGTTACGTGGAATCAAAGTGGAGCGATTAATCGATTTTCGATATCCAAATTGCTCGGTTGATCTATTTTAAAATTCCCACTGCGTTTTACTATGGCATACTGCGGCATGTTAGTATCAATCTCTAACGCCGTAATAACGAATAATATCGAATTCCGATACTAAGAGCTCACGCCGATTTCCATTTTTAAAGATTCCCTCTCGGTCGAGACAATCGCGAGATATTAAAAAGCCGTAATTCTTTTCGCGACTTTCCTAACCGTCTCTATTTTATTATGTGGATCCTCGCGAAGGATCCACGTGATATAAACTCGACGTTAAATATCCCAGAATGACTATGATTTCTTATACGTATTAATCGAATATTGAGATCTATAAAAAAAAAAAAAAAAAGAAAAATAAATAAATAAAATAAAAAAAAGGAAAAAACGATGGAGATATCTCGCTATCTTTTTTTCCTTCGAGATGTACGATATTGAATTAATTTCATATAAAAAAAAAAAAAAGAAAAAAAAATCTTTACTTCTTTAGTTCTTCGTTATTATATATTACTTCCTCTTATAATACATAAAAAAAAAAAATATACGTAGAAAAAGTCCCTTTGCTTGGTGATAATGAAGAAAAAGAAAAAAGAAAAAAAGAAAAAAAAGAAAAGAAAAGAAAAGAAAAAAAAAGTACAGAATATAATTGTAAAGATATAGTTAATGTATATTCTCTCGGTTGGATGATACTATAGGCATGGTAA